>NW_024581081.1:5070211-5348632 GCF_017639235.1 Corvus kubaryi
AAAAAAAAAAAAAAAAAAAAAAAAAAAAAACAAAGAAAGAAAGAAAGAAAGAAAAATTTTCAGAAAATAAGAGTATTTAGGTTGCCTGTTTGGGGAGAAGAAAGTGGACATGATATGTTGAGGGGACTGTGAATCATGCCTTAATATGAAAGGAAAGAACTTGTTACAGACAGGAAAAATGAAGGAATAAATGAAATTGACAGACACAGAGCTGATAGGAATCTGAAATGCTTTGGATTTATGATTGACAGAGAGCAGGAAAAAAGGAATAAAGGACAGAGAGATTTTCTAGAAAATGTCAGCCTGGCCTTTAAACAAACTGTCAAAATACTGTGCAGAGGGATATGAATGAACAGAAGGAAGAAGACTCAGTCAGACCATGACAGCAAAGAGTATGACTGTGAATGACAAAGAAAGAAAGAAGCTTGTCTTTTTTTGAGAAAAAAAAGCTACAAGTGCATAGGAGGTTACCAAAGTCATGGTGCTTCCTCCAGAAGTGGTGCACAAGGTAAATTCAGGAGCCAAGATAGCCAAGATGAGGAGAAAGATGAGAAAATGTACAGTGCATCAGATGGACAGACAAATGATGTGAAGAGAGGTAAAAAGTCTGCCAAGTATGAAACTGAATATAGATTTGAGTTGGCAGGTATCACAATCAAGAAATTCTCCCAGCTCTCTGTCTGACAACCTGGTTTATTAGTTTTATAAATGTTTGAAATTCAACTTAACATTTCTGAGGAAATACCTACATAACTATGCTAGAGATCTGATTCCCTACCTTCTCTGTCATTGAATTCTTCCATCCTGCAATGGTTGCACCACTCACTCTTGACTGGTAGTGGAGGTCTGGGGGGGGGGTTACTGTAGGATTTTTGTCTTAAAAGCAACTAAGAAATAGATCTGTCCTGTCAGAAGGTAAAAATCACTTTTTCAGACTGTTGCTGACACAACAGATCTTTCTTCAGAAGACAAACAAAAAGGACCGTTTTCTGTAACATTTTTTCACTATAATTTATGTAGTAAGTCTCAGAACTGTCCCTTGTAATCTAAATTAAGCTGAATAAGTTTTTCCCTTCATCTATGGGATTGACTTACTACACAGAGAGTAGAGTTAGTCTGCCGGCCTTTGGCATTGAAAATGCAAATTGAATCCTGGCGTTGACAAGAATGTTTGGATTTGGTATAAAAGAGACTTAGTCACGGTACATTTCCAGCTCCTGATTATGCCAAAGCAGGAGGGCTGAGTGAATGCCAAGAAACAGCGGTTGCCACTCCCCCCCTGAGGGAAGGAAAAATGGATAGCCCACTCCTGGCCCACACACACTTTCTGTATTTCACTCTTGTGAGCTGCCTGAAGAGACACTACAAAATAAGGAGATACATGGAATTTCAAATCATGTGTTTATTTTTGTTTCTTGTATTTGCTCAGAGGAGACTTGCAGAAGAAAAGTCCTACACTACTGACTCAACAGGCACTTCACCAAATGGTACCAAATGGCTTCCAGAGTTTTTCAAAAAGAATATTTCAAGTAAACCCATTTAAGGGTCTTTCTGCATTTATGCACAGATACGGTAGTCCTTTGCACACTGTAATATGAGCTATATTAATTTAGGTGCAGGAGTTCTCAGTTCTTACAGAAAACTCAGGTTGTTCTGACTCTTTGTAAGGACTTTAGACTCATAAAGAGAATGGATATGCAGCTGTGTCCTGAAAAGTTTCTCCTGTGTACTTTCTGGTTTATGAGGCAATAATGGGTGAGCCTTCGTAGGTCCTCAGGTGAAAGGACCAATAGCAACATTAACCATCCTTATACAAATGAAAACCTAGAAAATCCATTTAAAAACCCCCAATCTCAACTCATCTTAATAAAACAAATATTAAAAGTGCATTTCTTCTCTGTTATTTTTACATTCTGGTTCACAAAAAATACATTCTAAAACATGACTATTAAATTAAAACAGTCACAAATAACATAGATTTAAAAATCCCTGCTATATCCTAGCTTCTAGTAGACAGAATTCCTAAGACAAATGAGTATCACTTATTCTCCTGTACATGATAACAGTATCTGAATAAATTCACTGTTTGTCAAACAAAACATGAGGGAAGGGAACAGGAATTGCATATTACAACCTTCTCTTTCCAGTTAATTAAGACTCATGGGAAATGTCTAGCTCAATTGTCCTTAATGTTTGAAGGGGTTACATGGTAGAAATAACACCACTGAAAAAATGGGAACTTAAGAGTTGTATTTGCAAGAGGAGAGGAAAACAAATGACTACCCAGATTCTTGCGGACATCTCCTGCCTCAAAGTCAGAATTTCTTGCTTGTTGGCCAGTCCTGACCATGTTTTACTTTCTATATACATTATGTACTATAAAATCAGTAAAATAAGTTAAGGGAGTTAAGGTGGTGCAATTTTTTCCCAGGTGATGGGGGAGTGTTGTTAGGTTTGAATTTAGTTTGTTGTTTTGGTTTTTTTTCTTTTGCATGATAACACCTGTAAAGACTACTTCAGCATAATATTAATTATTATTAATGACTTTGGGAGTTTTACTCAATTTCAAAGAGTAAGTTCAGCTCAGTTCAGTGAAAGGTGCACTGTCTTCATTAAATGTTGTGGCTGAATAGGGACTAAAAGCCATGTTAAAACTAAAAATAGAGAATTATGCAGGAGAGACTTCCCCAAAGCTGACTTGGTTCATTAGCATGTGAATAACCTCTTTTGCAGCCTTCACATCACTGAAGGCTGGGCATTCGCTTTCTTTACCCACAAAGCCTTCCTTTTGAAGGGAAATACACTACGTACCCAGATGGGGAGGCATTACCTGCTTTAAGTAATCCTGAGATTACTAACAGAAGGAGGCAGATTTTTGTCCTCCAAATGCACTTTTTCCCCAGTAAAGATGACTTCAACTTCCTGGTTGATTTTCAGGGCTCTTTTATGTGAAGGACAGTTCACTGCCCTTTCCAAACTGTTAAGGAAGGACTTTGCCTAAGGGGAGTACTCATGGACTGACACTTTCAGCTCAGCCTGAGGAATGTTACTTTCAATTTTTTATACAGCTGACAGAGAACATTTTCATATCCACTCTTTTCTGAATGTGTTTTCCTAGTGATCCATCATGAATATACACTAGCATTTGAAAAAGAGAATGCTTAATCTAATAGCACCACAGTGGTATGGTGTATTCTGGATATTACGAAACAATAACTGAAGCTCATTTGGTTTTGAATTCCAATTTATAGAAACATTTTTCCCAGGGTTGTGTAACATCACAAGAAATCCTCGGATATTCTGTTTCCTTCTCAGCTTACTGTTTCTGGAAAAGCGTAGGTATTTTTAAAGGTAAAATATTTGTGATTATTTTTTTCTTACCTTTAACTTTTTGGGAGTCTCTCTGTCTTGTAGCTAAACTTTTATTTCTTGAGATTTAACAGCTGAAGATATTTATGTTTGGAAAAGTGTATTCTGTGTGAAACATATGGATTTGTGAAGATAAAACAGCACAACTGGCAAAATCAGAATTGAATAGAGTGTTAAACTAAAGGATTTTGAAGCGTCATGCTGACAAACTTTGATGCAACAGGCCAAATTCCAGTTTTAGTTGTGGGAGCTGAATTAATGTGGGAACTCCCTGCCGCTCTCCATCCACAACAGAATTTGCCTTCTTATGGCAATAAAACTGGGGATTCTGGTCTTCATTAGGTACATCTTTGTCGCATAGGGAGACCTTGAAATTACAGCTTTCATTTTTCTTATCCTCCTCTCTTTTTTTTCTAGCCTTTTTATTTGACTTTTTGGGTGTAGCTCTTCTCTGAGTTAGTCACCCTCAATTCCCTTCCCACCTAATGAAAAGAAATGTGTATTTCAAGGGTGTGATTCATCAGGGACTTTAAAATGTCTGACTGAGGTTTAGATGAATCAGGACTGAACTTAACTGGCCAGGATATTGTTGACTGTAGTGGGAATATGGAATTGCTGGTTGTGATGGAAGTGTCCAAATTCCAGACCGCCATTTGACCCACTGAAATCCAGCTTTTGTATTTTTCTCCATAGGAGATTAAATGCTGATATTGAAGAGACATTCCTCTGGCACTCTATGGAGTTTACTGAGGGTCTAATGACTTTTGAGCCTTCTGCGATTCAGGCTACCTGTCAGTTCAGGAACTGCATATGAATTTGCCTGAAATTTGCAGGTGGAAGTTTTCAGCCTATCTGAGAAGGTGAGACATTTATACTTTCTTGCTTTCAAAGGAGAACTTAATCTGGCTGTATTTTGCAAACTTCATAAATTCAGTTAGCAGAGTGCAGCCGGTGTGTCCCATTTCAGGCTCTCCAGCAGCTCTTTTTTCCTTTACTTTCCTTGTCTGTTCCTCACCCCATCAAGTTCACACAGATCTCCATCTCCTGTTTTCTTTGAAGAAAATTCCCATACCCTTGTTTCTTCCTGACTATGCCCATTAGGGACACATGACTGGTCAAGCAGTCTCACATTGACACCTTGGAAATCCTTAGCCACAAACCCACTTCCCTTCTACAGACCCTTAGTGGTGTCTGAGCCAGCTCTCCTCTTGCCTGAGGAATGGCTCAGCAATGGGAGGAAGTCAAATCCAAAGCTTCTCTACTTCTCCTCCATTGTATTCTCATCCTCCTGTGTCTCCCCAGCTCTCTGCTCCTTCTTGTTATTTGATAAGACCAACATTGCCTGTTTGATTTGCCTTCATTCACTTTCACCAGCCAGCATTCCAGTACTCTGGCATCCTGTAAATAGTACAGCTTGTGGGAGGACTGTGCAGCATGGTCCATGACCCTTCTCCAGCTCTTCTTGACCATGGGTTAATGTTAGTGCACTTTTCCTGAAGCAGACCCATCTGCCTATTCTAGGATGTGACAAGGTGGTTAACAGGATTATCTGACTTCCCACTGTTCCCATCTGAGCTGAATTCCCTCTTGCTTTTGCTTTTTGCAGGAAGAACTGGATGATTTCTGAGCACCCCACTCAATACCAGAACCATGAGTTTATGATCTTAAACTTGAAGTCTGGAGGTTGTGCCACACACACTTCTTGATTCTTTATGTCTGCTGCTTCTTTTCCTGCAAACACTGTTTCCAGAGTGTATCACGCTGTTTTCTGAAGAAACAGCGTCAGAAACAAAAAGCAGGCTTTGGAGACTGCACAGACACTGGATCACTACCTTCCACAGCAGAAAGCAAATAATCTCAGATTACTCCACACTAATAAATACATTATGATCAGCTAGAGAATTTTGTGGACACTCAAAACATGCACAGTACAAGCCACTACAAATCAACTTCCACCACTAAAGGAAAACAGTCTTCCAGTCAAACACCCTGTGGGGAAATGTTCTTCTCATGCATGGCGTGTTTGCAGTGGTAATGTTTGAGTCAAGGACAACATGCAATTATCTTGGAAAAAAGCTATGCATTTTCACATAATCTTTGATGAACCACAAAGTCCATGTAGATTATTAGGAGACTGTTTTGAGAAACAGGAGATGGGATCTTCTGGATCCAGCTTTTTTTTCTTTAAAAGAAAATAAACTTAGTTCTGTGTTGTCATGTAGCTTCCTTCAGTCGATGACATCAGGAGAGAAGATGGCACAACCTAATTTTTCCATTGAAGATTTTTATTACAATACCATCCTAGTTTAATTATTGATGATTCAGAATAGCTCCACTGAAGGTAAGAGCATTAGTCTTGGTCAACACCAGGAGAGAGAACTGAATTTAGCTCCCTCTTTCTGATAGTGAGCATTTCACAAGTAGCACAGATTTGTGGTAGGTCCTTCTTGTTTATTTTGTATGTGTGTCCATATATGTTTTGGGAGCCTGCGGTAATCTTGCTACAATCTGAAGTCCCAAAATACTGCAAGAAAAGGTGTCTTACACTGTCTCCAGTCTAGCCAACAATAAATAATTCATATGAATACCACAAGGAAGTTGATTTATGGTTTGATTTCTCAAACAAAGAGCTCAGGACAAAGTTCAGATAAGCAAAAAATCTTAGGGGTGCTTATCTGAAACAAACTGTTCTATCTCTGGGGTTTCACTCAAGACCAAAATTACCACAAGATAGAAAGCAGAGAAATTGAAAAAGGTATCTCATATGAAAGTACTGAAAGGGTTTAGAAACTGGCATGTTTCTTTTCAGGTCACCAGCACATTTCAAAAAACCTAATTAATTTTAGTGTGTTTAATTGTTGTCTGTTCCCGTCCCTCTGGTTTTTAATTTCCCCTTTATACAGCTTATGAGCCAAAAGGTTTTTAAGACTGCAAGGTTAACCCTGAGTGCATGGAATGTATAAACCAACTTTTCAGCAGTAGGATTTATATGAGGGGGAGAATGCAGGATTTGCCAGGTGCAGACAGATGTAGATGATGCCTGCAGCGCTTTAATACCCTGATGATGGTAACTGTAAACCTGAGAATTCAGACAGTGAGAAGGGGCAAAGCATGGAACCAATCTGAGCCTTGCAGCATTCCTGAGTTGCAGGTGACAGAATGACAATTCTCCTCATGCTGTGCTTTGTTATCCTCTAATTCTGACTAGGCATAAGAGGAAAATAGTTCTTGTTTGTCCATGCAGCTGAGCTCTGCTTAGTTCTGCCTCAGCTAACCCAGGTGCTGTCAACTATTTTTAAACTGATTTAATTTTGTAGCCAAGAACAACCCATTGCTTTCCAAGGATAACAATGACTTGTTTGATTCTGAGTAATCTTATGGCACATACGGGCATGAATTAACTGGAGTGAATTTAGTTGTGTTTGGTTGTTGTGCCGCAGAGCAAACCATGGGGAGTGGTGGGTGACCTGCTGATCTGCTGCAGGGGATGAGAGGTTGAGAGAGCAGCTGGGCTGGAGATGGGACAAAACCACTGTGATTCTTAAAGATGGCTAGTATGGGAATATCATGACAACTTTTCCTAAAAACCTGTGCTTGAGGACCTGATTCCTGAAAGTGGTAATCAGTATGTCTTTAAATGCTTGTTCCTAAGTCACTGTATGTCATGATTTGCATGTACTTATCTGTATTAAATGTGTAGTAAAGTAGAGAAAAAAACAGAGAATATTATGACTTACTGCAGGATAAGACATATGGCATTTTGATCAAATTCCTAACAACACATTTGGGTGTGTTCATCCCAGGGATACCTTTATAATTAAGATGAAGCTTTGGATGCATCCAGCCAATAGCCAACTGGGCCATATGCCAGTTACCCATATTATTCTTCCACCTGAAACCACAGCACCTAAGGCTTAATAGCTTACCAGACAAAACAGGAAAAAGTAATCCTGGTTTTGCAAGAAGGTATTGAAAAATAGTTTCTCAGAAATTACCACATCTGTTCAGGAATTTAAAAACAGTCTATGCAGTGTTCTATACAGGGAGTGAAGAGTGGTGAAGTGGAAAGGCTTTAGTTCCATTTGTTAGATATGATCAATATAATTCACTTTGGGCTGTGCTTCCTGTGATTAATCCCATGATTCAGCACGAGTGACTGTAAAATTCTTTTGCTGTATGTCATAATCATGCACTTCATAGTACAAAAAACCTGAAATCATTTGATTGTGCTACCAACAGTAAGATGATGATAAATATAAATATAAAACTGAAAATTTAAAAAAAGTTGGAGAAAACCACTTTTGCTCAGTGTCCTTTAATATTTTTATTTTAATATAATTTTTAATTTTGTGACTGCACAACCTTTTTTCCATCCAATGCAAAGAACAGGCAGTTCTTATTTACTTAGCAGTTATTTCAGTGGTGGTTTTATTTCCCACTGTGTTTATTATTTATATTCTCTTAGGCTTTTCTATGTGCTCATAACTCTGAAACATGCAATTACTTTAGAAATACTGTTTAGGGTATCTTCAGAACTTCCCTGAGGCATCGTATATATTGTCCCTCTTTCCTATGCAAGGATATGAAACTTGGAAGGAGTAGGGTTAGAGGTACTTGCTATTTTCAGATGCCAGTTGGGAGTTATCTAGAACCTAAATTTTTTAATGTATAATGAAGCATTTCCTGTAGTTGAGAGTTCCAGCTGATACTGTTATTGGGAATGCACAGACCTTTCCCCTCAGATACAACTCTTTAGTAGGCGTACTTGTATACAGCGCCTAACAGACAACCAACACTGATTATTTTGATTTAAGAGATTGTATTGGGCACTCCCAGCTGAGGCAAGGGTAAGAACTGGTCCCTACAACATCAGCTGCCTTGACTGGGTCCATCTTAGTGACAGCCAACTTGCAATTCTGACCAGGAGAAGGGTGATTTCCAAATGCTTTTTTTTCATTATGTGGCTATGTTGCATCGCTGGTGCAAGTCTTTGCTGTGCTCCAATTTATTTTGTTTTTTTTAAAAAAATTAAAATAATCAGATCAAAAAAGTTGTTTCTATCATTGTACTGACTTCCACATTAACTCTGATCAGAAGAAAATTTCAGAATTCATTTTCAGAGCATTTTTGCTGTTTAAGCCATTGACAAAAAAGCGGACAAAACTGTCAGCAAGGGATAACAGCAACAACAAGTGCTTTGCTGCTAGGTGTCATGAGCATTTGGGCAGTAGGGAAATAGTAAGACTTGAGGAGGGATTATGATCTCCTAACCACAGTGTTGTTCATCAGTGTTCAAGCTTTTGCCCAGACCCCACTGGTAATGGTATAACTCCACTAGGCAGCTAAACACCCAACAGCCTCTCATTCACACCCCCATCCCCTCCAGTGGGGTGGTGTAGAGAATCAGAAGAGTAAAATTATAAAAAAATCATTGGTTGAGACAAAAAAAATTTAATCTTTAAAAAAAGGAGGAAAAAGCCAACAAGGAGGAGGGGGGAGAGGGAGGGGGGAGAATAAAAATAAACACAAGAAAAACAAGTAGTGCAAAACAGAGAAATTGCCCACCCACCAACCAAGCAATGCCCATACAGTCCCTGAGAACCTGCAGCCACTGCCAACTTCCACCCCCAAGCTTTATACATTGAGCATGATGCCTTATGGAATATCCCCGTGGTCTGTATCCCCTCCCAACTCCTTGTGCACCCCCAGCCCACTCACAAATGGGGTGGGTGAGGAACAGAAAAGGCCTTGATGCCATGTAATCCCTGCGCAGTAATAATTAGTACATCTCTGTGTTATCAACACTGTTTCCAGCACAAATCTAAACCATACCAGCTACTATGAAGAAAATTAACTCCCTCAAACAAAAATATCACACCTTCCTCCTATTCTGTCCCTTTGCTACCTTTAGTTCTTACTACCAGCTCCCTTTGACTGTGTAATGTACCTTTCCTTCCATCTTCAAACAACTTCCAGTTCTCTGATGCATGTGACATCATGCAATCTCTGACGACTGTGACTTTTCCTTGCTATAATACTGGCTCCTGGATGTCACTCTGTCCCAAAACACCTGAAAGTAATGGTCTTAACATCATATGTTCATTTAAAGTAATTAAAAGATCTTAGGGAATATTCTTTGTTTTCATCAAGCCTGAGCTGGAATACTGCAAAAAGAGCAGCCCAGACATCTGTCAGAGAACAAGAAATGATGAATGAGACAGACAAGTGGACAGAGGAAGGTATTGCATTCATATCAATGTGATTTATTTCTATTTTTCCTTTCAGTTTTGACTGCCACTGCAAATTATAAGGATGTTTCACAGCAATGAATAAACACAGTGCAGTGTTTCTTTTCCTTGTTTGGTGGACAAAAGTCTAATAATAGTATTTTCAGGGTGAGAGAGAGTTATCAAATCTGATCGTGATAACTGCCTAGAGTAAAAGACCCAAGCAATAGTGTATCAGAGTATTAAAGAAAGGCAGAATCACAAGGGAATCACAATGTGGCCTCCTATTTCTTTATCATATATACTCATGGGAATCTGATGCCATGTAAGACACTCAGCCAGGTGGTGAGAGACGGTATCTCAAATTTTCTGTCTTACCTGGGAAACTGACTTGGTGGTAGGAAGACCAGGCAGGGACTAGGAAATCCATTCTTTTGGTTCCTCCTTTGTTGGAAACATCTGTGACTTCTGCAAACTCCAGTGTGTTCCAGCTCATTCCTACCTCTCCTGCCCATGAATGGCTTGTTGCATGTCCCTCACCCATATGGATATGTTTGGGAATTAATGTTATTAAAGATTAGAAAGCATTATGCTGATACTGCAGCCATAGAGATCTCACAAGGCAGGCAGGGCTTTGGATTATGGGATTTCTCAAGGTTCCTTCCAACTTTAAATCCACATGATTTCAACATTTGCAATACTCATATTACATGGTGGTTAAAATCTGATAGTAGATATCTGATAGTATACTTTTAACATGTAGAGACGTATAAAAAGCTATCTTTTGGTTTCAGTGGGAGGTGTGACTGGATTTAACTTACTTTTCCAGATGAAATAGTAAATCCATTTCCTCCTTTATTTGACTTCCAGAACTTGGATTTGAGGGTGTATCTTTCCTGGGGCACAAATAACACAATGACTGAAGTGAGAGGTTCTGGGATTCTCTTTGTACACGACTATAAAATATATAGCAATAGATGGAGTTTCAGTTGCTATTAGATAAAAATAACAGAAGCCTGAACTCAGGTCTTGAAGGGAATTTACAATATTTTCAGGTCAATTTTATGTTTTGTGATTGCGTATTTAATTAAAGTTTTGATAACTTCATCTGGAGGGGTTATGGCTTGATAAATGAGTGGAACAAAGACACAGAGGATTTCAGGCCAAAATTTGGCGGCTGTTTAATAACTGTAGGGATGACTGGAGACTACTTCCTGTGAAAAAATGTTCTACATGAGATATAAATGGATGAAGCAGAAAGAACAACAGAATCTGGGGTTTTTCAGTTCTTGGCACTGAAGGTGAATTGGATAGAATGAGAGATTTCTGAACACCTTATCTGAACTTTGAGAAGCTTGCCCAATTTCCAAGTATTTTGAAAACATTTTTTTCTCAGATTCTTAATTTTTCATGACTTTTTATATCAGTACAATAAACAGTAAATGACTGATGATTGAAATAATAATCAAAATAATCTTACTACATGGAGCAAGAACAAAACTTATGCTTATATTAAGATATGGAACAAATAAAAAAAGTAACCATGAGAGTCAGATGGATATTAGATCTCACCCACTATTCTGCTTCAGTATCTGATTTTCCCTGTGTAAATATGAACTCATTACCTTACCCTCAGAGAAAGATTTTATTGTTAACGTACCTGGAAGCAATTCTTATCTTTAATGTACTAAGTTTCAGCATCAATACCAGTACAGCCACATGTCGGTCTTTCTATCTAACAAACAGAAGTTTTCTCTTTTTAAGATCTATAGCAGTTGTGAAAACACACAGCATGCAATGTAGCATAGGAAGAAAGTGTGGGGCCTTTATAAAGTAATTGACTTGGCTAAGCTGGAATAAGTATATTGTGTGGCACTGCACCCACTGAAATTTAGCTTCAAAAGAATTGAAAATCCAGATGTGGCCATAGCTACTTCTCTTTCACAAAAAAAATTTAAAAAATTAAAAATCTGCCCCTCAGGGCAGAAATGAGCCCTGAAACACTTTGAAGTCAAATGTCTCAAGCAGGTACTTGATTTTAGATTGGAACCAGAAAAAGGATACCACAGACAGCGATGTTACAGAGTCCCATAAAGTTATAACAGACATACAGCATTGTAGTTACCTGCTTTTAGTATATAAAGCAATAATGACCTAAATGTGTTCTGAGGAAGATTAATAGCTAAAGTGGAGCAGGAGCTTTCAAACAGTCTGAAAGATTGATTATTAAAACTAGGTTTTACTGAAAAAAATCTCATACTGAATGAAATGTGCCTCCTATGCAAAGGACCAGTACGAGGTCTAGGCATCTTTTAAGTCTTTAAATCTCTACTGCAGAGCATGATTGTTTCTTAAGGGTTCCACAGACTTTCAGAACAAGGGTAAGCTTTATGAGAGGTGGACAGACCAGTCTTTAACAGTACTGCAGAGAGCAGCAAGTAGTGTGAGAGGTAGAGATCTGTTCTCAGACCAGTATTTCTAGAACATGAGCCTAATTTGCAGTGCAGTGCAGGAAATCTGCTCTGTCCTGGCTTTTCAGCATAGTGAAATTAATATCTTTGCATTTTCTAAGGGAGCAGCCAGGAAAGTGAAAACACTATGCACCAGCTATACTGTCAATTTCAACAAGAAAAACAAAACACAGAATAGGAAGTGAATATTATTTCTTGCTCATTGCTTTCATCACAGACTATATCTATAATGCAGAAAAATTCAGAGAAAGGACCACTCTCCACTATACAGATCAGAGTGAAGTACACTACCAGGAGACCACGTGGATACTATAGTGAAGAAGCTTGAAATAGTGGCCTGTCTAGTACAAACACTCTGAGAATAAGAAAGAACAAGAGAGTATATTTTATGAGACATCAGCTTCTTCTACATCATTTGATATTCTAGTCTTACAGGGTGAAGAAAATAAAGCAATATACAGCTTTACAAAATCATAGCCCTCACTGTGGATCATCTTATCTGTCTAGGAGATCATTTCTAAACTACATTTGCCCTTTCTATATCGTCTTGAATCCTTCCTTTCCTCTTCAGTAATGCCTAGTTTATGACAAAAAAATGGAACACAGGAGATTATTTGCTGGTTGTGGTTTTATTTGTTTGGTTTTTTTTTGTTTGTTTTGGCTTGGTTGGTTGGTTTTTTATTCCTGCATTGGACAATATTCATAGTTGCCATTGATTTTATCTTGGATGTACACAGAAGGTTTCACAACTCAAGTGAAATAAAAAACTCTTAGCAGAGAGATCCTGATGGATCTTAAGAAAGCTTACCATAAAGAAAACAGGTAGGTCAGATTCAGGGTTGAACAGACTGAGTATCTATAAACCAGTTTTGGGCTTTCAGTTGCAAAGCCCCATTTTATTGGCAGAGGAGTTGAAAGTGTCCTGAGAGGACGCAGAGAAATTCTTCAGCAAAGGACTTCTGGGAAACCTTTTGATATTATGTGACTTCTTACATACTTTGAGAAAGTCATACCTGTTTTTCATTTTTACTGTGTTTAGGGATATAGGGTAATGTATAACTTGTTTGTACATAAACATTATTATGATTTTTCCTAAACCTGTAAGATCCTGAACTTCAGTTAACCACTTGGCTCTGGATGGAAAAAAAAAAAAAATCACAGGTAAAAGCAATGGACCACATGAAAATTAATACCAACAGAAGTAGTTAATTGGAATGTGGTAAATTGGGCTCCAACTGTATCACAGAAAAGGGGATTTTCTGCAGCTGAATAACCACAGATGAGACAATATAACTGCAAGGCTTCCTTGACGTCTGTGTAGACTGAAAATATAACACCTTCAAATATGCTGGTAGGTCACAGTACAGGTAAAGAGAGGCTATTAAGGGTGCCCACATTATTAATTTACATTTGGAGGTCAAAAACTTGTGCAGGCAGACAGACAGACTTCTGTGGACAGACTATGGAAAGGGCTAGGGTGTACATGGTCAATTAGGGCATGTGTGTCATTTTAAGGACATGACTAGAATATAACATCCATGCAGCCAGCATGCTCAATCACACATAAAAGTCAGTGCAGTGTGGTGGCAAGAGGCACACTTCTTCTGAACTTGAAACTTCTAAACCTGAAGTTAGAAGAGCAGCCAGCATATTGGTCCTTCTCCTATAAGACTCAACTGAAGAGACTCAGTGTGACATTTTTTAACAGCCTGAGCCCTGGAGCAGAGTCTGTTCAGTCTAGTTATTCTGAAAAACAAGATTTTCCCCCCACTGTTCTGTTGCTTGTACTTTAACTTTGGCCAAAAACAAAAAGTACAAGAGTTTGGGGCCTGTGCTTTCTTTTGTTGTGAAATGTTTATTTAAAACAAAAATAGTAGGTTTTATCTTTTCCCACCATCTATTTTCCCATTTGGGTTGGTTTGAGTTTTATGGGGTGATTGCATTGGTGCATGTTCATTCAAACTTGTTCACATCTCTAATTTTCCATCAGACTTTGGAGACATCAATCTTGTGTCCTCAAGCTGAATCTATGCATTCATGGTAGCTGATCATGCAAAATGGGTAATTGTAATCCACAAACCTTGTTTGTGTATGCAATTGCTCATTTTGTAGATGTAGATTTTGCCTGGCTCACCTCCAATGCCAATGCTAGAAATCACAATTTTTTTCAAATTTTAATAATGATTATATTATTTTTAAAATTCACAGTTAAAGGTTAATAAATTAATTTATTGATTTACTTTGAGTAGCTTATTTGGGTTATTCTGTATCTTCTTTTCTTGTAACCCATATCCAAAACACAGTTACAAGGTTGAAAAAACTCTGTATATTTTCTCAGTTGTGTTCAACAGGCCAGATCTATAAGATCACTGTAAAATGAACAAAATACACTCCTGTCAAAAGACACAACAGATATAGGTGTTTTGTGCTTGTATCATGATAAACAGACTTGTAATCAATAATAAGAACACAGGGTGAAATAGCCATTTAATATTATTGCTCTCTTAAAGTAGAGAAGCTCTCTCTAAGAAGGCTGGAAACACCAAAATAAAGGGAAGAGCATGAGTACTCCAAATAATTCCCAATTTTGACTTTGCAACCAGGTTTTTCACAAAACGAAATAGTGCCCTCTGCCGTTCTCTTTCTCGTTTTCCCTCGAGTAAAGGGATTTCCACAAAACAACAGTGGCTTTCATTGCACTTCTGTAATTCAAGCCTTCTTGCAGTGTTTAGAGTAACGTAGTCACATGCTTTCTGTAGCCCAGGTATCAGACATGCAATACGTCTTCGTTTTTGCCCCTTAAAGCCCAGAGCTCTCTCCAAGGACACACACTATTCATCTCATCTTCCTGAAGTTGAGGCAGGGTCCCTGACAGATGGGCAAGTACACCATGGCTTGATCAGTGCTGTTTGTTTGCATCTGCATCTCCCTGAATTCTCTCAGGGGAATTATTCCTGGAAAGAAAACACTTCACTGTCACTATTTTTTACAGAAGACCAGTGTTTTTACACTGCACTGCATATTTTCTTATTACTTTGCACATTACCTACCTTTATCTTCTAGAGCTGGCTGTGTCAGCTGAGTAACAAAGATATGAGTGACTGGAGTCATTACCAGAATTACCATTTTTGGAGGAAAATATCTCTAACTGCCAACAGAAAACCACAGTTAAAGCTGTCATTATTTATCAGTCACTCTGGAGTTGACCCCAGATGTGTGACTTATATTTCCGGTAAGTATCTGCCAGAACATAAATACAGGCTCTGCATTAAGGTATCTATTGACATGTCATAAATGACTAGTTATGGCCAGGGTGTCCCATTGCTACTATGAGACACAGATTGACATTTTGTGGCTTGATCCACCTGGGTGACCATTTTCAAGATTAACCCCTTGATGGAAATTCTGACCAACTAATTCTGGAGCTAATTTACCTTCTCTTTTATTAGACCAGCTGTGTGGTATCAGACTGAATCTGTAAATAACATGAAAGAATCCAGATTTTTCCTTTCTTATCTGTCAATGTGACATTATCTTGGCCATGACTTTTACTCAGCTACAAGATACCATAAAAATAAATAGGTTAAGGGATAAAAAACCTGCAAATGTCTGAAAATATTTCAGGAGTTGCCAGTCTCTCCTGTGCCATGTCACAGAGATCCCAACAAGTTGCCATGACTTCTGTTTTGCCTCAAACCTGGCCAAAGTGAGCTGGTGCCCAGCAGAGCCCACCCTCAAGGCTGTCCAGCACCCACTGGCCTTGTCTCTGCCTAGGCTTTCCCCATTTGAAAGAGCATTGCTGTCCCTCCACAGACATCTACTGCCTCACCAGAGTTCCCTATCTCTCTGTTTCACTCTCTGATCTCATCCTTTCAGGTTATCCCTGCTTTGCTTTAAGCTAATGCCACCCACTCCTATTGTCGACATCTGCTGCCGTCCTGTCTGTGGGCTGCTGCCAGCCATCCTGTTGTGCTTCTTCCACAACCGATGGTCCCAGCCCCTCGGGTGGGGGTCCAGGAAGCAGAAAGCAAACAAGCAGGCCAACATCAAAGCAGCCCTCGGCAGCAGCAGCCCTCTGCCCCCACCCCCAATTTCCCCTTCCCATCTGCTGGCAATGAAAGAAGCTTCCTCCAAGGAAAGCAAGGGCTGCTGAGCTTTACCCCCCATGGCACTCTCTGAGCCCCTGTTTGTCTTCCTTTCCTCTCAAGGAAAACTGAAAGAATAGCAAGGCTGCAGACATCTTGTTGGAAAAGCAGGGCCAAGCCAAGGACAACCCTAGGACACTCTATCAAAAATCATGGCAGTAAAAGTTGCTGCTCAGATGCTAATTGTGACAATGCACCAAAAATACAGCCTTATGGAAGCCTATGGAAGGTGACTGCCTGGCAAGACAACAGGCAGCTCCAAGAGGCCCCTGCATCAACTCGTGGTCTGGCCTGGCTGAGAGCTAGGAAACACGTTCTGCCCTAGGCTAGAGAATTCAACACACTCAGGAATATTTCCAGGCACTGTGGCAAACCAATACAGAGTATCCTACAACTCATGTTGAAGATCATAAATTTTCCAGGATCCAAAGCCACTTGGAGGCAAGAAAGTGGAATGCTGAATATGGTCCCTCAAATGTTCTCACTCCTGAGCTGTGTGGGGGGGTATTTCTGGGCACCACTAGTCTTCCCAGGCCACAGCTGTGGTAGGGATTGTTTTAACAATCTAACTGTCCAGGTAAACTGACTGGGAGCATCTCACAGCTTGTTTAATTTATTAATGCAGAGGTGGCTAATGCTTCTAGACCTCAGGTCTCTTGTTAGCCTTGGCTTGGTATCCTCCCCAGGAACAGACTAAACAAAGCATCCAGTCACAGCAGATGTTCTTGTATTTGCTAATTGCTTTTTAATAGAGTAGTCTTTTTTCATGTAAGAATATTATGTGTAATCATAGTGTTGTATGAGTACATGTGCATATACAAAGGAATTCGGACTCTAATTTCCCAACCTCTAGGACGAGTCCTTCTGGCTGAGAGATTGTTCCACCTGAAGAAGAGAAGGCTCCAGAGAGATCTTAGAGCAGCCTTCTGGTATCTAAAGGGGGCCTACAAGAAAGCTGTAAAGGGACTTTTTACAAGGGCATATAGTGATAGGAGATGGGATAATGGTTTTAATCTAAAAGAGGGTAGGTTTAGATTAGGTATTGGGATGAAATTCTTTACTGTGAGGATGGTAGGGCACTAGATCAGGTTACCCAGAGTGGTTTTGGATGTCCCGTCCTGGGAACTGTTCAAGGCCAGATTGGATGGGACTTTGAACACAGTGGTCTAGTGAAAGGTGTCCCTGTCCATGACAGGGGGGTTGTAACCAGATGATCTTTAAGGTCCCTTCCAACCCAAACCGTTCTACAATTCTGATTCTCCAGTTCTCCAGGTTAAGCAGAAATGGTGGGAATTTCACTGTAAGGAAAGAAAATAATTCACAATGAAATAGAAATGGTCAAGAGAGAAGAAAGCAATATAATATGACAGGTAAAATCCTTGTGTCCTCCTTCCTGCTGCCTATATAATTTCTGCACTTTGCTTTAAGCAACTGCTACTGTAAACACTGAGCTATTATGTAAAACAGAACAGCCTGACTACACCACACCATACTTTACAGGAAAAGGGGCAAAATGTGGTTGGAACTCTCAAGAGTGGAAAGGCATTCCTATGCAGCTTTCAGGATGCTTCTGCTTATTGGGATTTTAATACATTCTCTCTTAAGTGTCTGGTGGGCATGTGCCTGCCTGCTTTGGATGGCAAACTAAATGCTGTCTGCTTTGAACCCACTGGGCATCATTGGAGTTTGTGTGAATTCTATAGGAAGATAGGTTCAGGTTTAATTTCTATAATGTTGCTTTAGTCCTTATTAAGTGCTCAGCTGTAAAGCATTACAACCAGGTAGATCCTCTGTGGATCTAGCCTGCAACAGAGAAGATGAAATGTTGGTCTTGTTTAATATTGGAATGGCGCCAATTTATTTTCATTTAATGAGATTACAATCTGGCCTCCTGTCTTTTCATGGCCCTAGCATACTGCATATTGCAAATTTCACTCATTAGGCTTCAATAAACATCAAATTAGTAAACAATTTCTACTTTAAAAGAATAACACTGATTTGCAACCCAGCTCATGGCTTTAATCTCTATTTACTGGGCACTTCTTCAAGCCTACAAGTCTATAGTAAAGTAAATGTAAAGAAAGAAAAATGAAATTTCAAGAGAAACAAAATGAGAGGTGCTATAAAAGAGATCCTATAAAATATCCTATGTTTTAATGGTAGCTTTTCTCTCTCAAATAAATAAATAAATGAATAAACCCACTCCTTCTTTTTGCTAAGATTATATGATATGGCACACATGACTTAAGGCAGAATTTCTGGGGTTGCAAGCAAAATTTTGGCTGTCACTCCTTGAAACAGAAACGTGCAACAGTGTTCAGTGATAACCCCAGAGGCAAAAAGAGAGAGGACTTTTCTCTCCTTAGTTCTCCACTGTGAATCTTTTCATAAATCATCCTCAGCCAGTGGTATAGCAAGAACCACTTGAGTGGGCAAGCTCCAAGTGTTAATTTCAGACCTGTACCAATTTCATTGATATTTTCACTTGTTGATACTTCTTATAGACAGGCTGGAATCCCACATAGAAGCCCAAGACAAAGCATGACCAACCCATCTCAGCATGACTGAAGGCTGAGTATATCAGACAAAACAGGAAGTTGGGTTTGAACTTTCTATTCCATGGGCTATGCTTCACCCCCAAGGCTAATACCCATAGGTGAGGGCTACTTTCTAGCTTCCTCATTTTTTAATTGATCTTGACAGCTTTCTAAAGGTTTTGGTTTAATCCCATTGCAGAAGGAACAAAACCAGTGTCTCAAAAAATCAATAAATATTTCTTTTTGAAATAGGATCCTTGTTCCAGGGCAGCCTCCAGAAATCGGCTTCTGAATGTGATACAAACTTATTCAATCAATGTGTGCCAACAAGAGTTATGGCTAGAGGTAAGGCTGGAAGTCAGGCAAAATGGGATTTCCCTTCAAATTTACGTAAAGTCTGCAGGGAATCAGTTCCCCCTCACATTTTTAAGTCCTTCTGAGACTGGTCTATTTGAAGAAAACAACAACAAACAAGCCCCAAACTGTGTATTTCTTATAGGGAAGAAGAGAGATAAGTTATACAGGCATCAGAGGGTCTCTTTAGGATGCATGTCAGTATTTTATCTTTCAATAATTCAATGGAAAAGATAAAAACTGCAATACAAATGGACACATAAGGTCAGCCAGAGGCACATGGTGGACCATAGCCTAAATATAATTTTTCTCCATAGGGTTTTAATTCGCTAAATCAGCAGAGGTAGCTGGGCTCAGCCTAACAATAAATAAGCTCATTCTGCCATCTACTGGCTCTTTGATATCAAGGTGGTAAAAATCTGGTTAATTATAAATGCAATAAAAATGAATCAGAATATGCCTCAAAATATTCCCAAATTACATAAGAATGATCAATAAAAAGTAAACAAGATACCCAGGATTGTTCTTAGTGTGTCAACATGTTTTGTTTTGTTATATCATTAACAAAATGATAATTCAATCTTATTTATTTCAAGTGTCACTTGACATTTTTATTTACAGTAGACTTGGGAAAAGAAATCAGTTTGGTTGTGTTAAAATATTTGGGTCTGAAAAAAAGGGTGGTGGGTTTTTTCCTCTCTTACAATTTTATGGTCCAGCTACCAAACTTCTAACCCCTTTAACATTAAAACACTCTCCTCCCAATATTCCCTAGATATTATCCATGACTTCTAGTAATTTCTGATTTATTTTTCAGGTTACAAGTTGTACTTGTTTCTTTAACAGAAGTTTTTCTGCAAAATGTCGTAACACTTTCTTAGCTCACTGTCATGGATAATGATGCTCTTAGACTTACTTTTAAATAAAGAGTAACTTTTCTATTTAGGTTTTTATGGGTTTTTACACAAGATGAATGTAGGTCAATGCAAGACAGGGTCTCTGATCTAATGTGGAGCAGTTCTAGCTACCCCTGCCCTCAGAGCCAGATTGCAGTCTTGTTCCCTTGACAGAAAAGTCTTTTACATTAGCCTGGAACAGTTTGGGAAATTTTTGGCAGTGTATGGTAGTATTTTTGCTGATGCAAACCATCAAAGATGGCTTTGGTCCATAGTAGTTCTCTTCTGACAGACACACAAAACTTGTGGGTTGAAGGTCTGAGGTTTAGTCTAATATTTACTGGTGAATGCTTACTGAAATCAAATCACTGATATACTGTAGCAATAATTTAAGATGCTAAACGTAAAGTTCCAAAAACTGCAGATATCAGTTCTGGATTTAAGATTTAAGATTCTGGATTTAAGATTAAGTCCAAACACAATCTAAGATTAAGTTCTGGATTTAAGATACCCTCTGATGCATGTATAACCTACGTCTCTTCTTCCCTATGAGAAATATGTGGGACCACCCATCTTTCTGGCAGTGATTTTACTCCAGAGCCTGTGTAAGCACAACTGTCCATATAAGAGTAGCGAGTAGGAGATTTAGTAGGACTGGCTTACACTGGGTGGAATCCTGTGCACCAAGCTTTTGTCAGATCAGCAGCCATTTCCTCATAGTGGGGGAGCTACTGGGGTGCTTTCTGAAAGAAACTGCTAGGAGCTTCCCCAAACTGCTCTTGATGCTGGCCAGGACTGAGCCCATCACAGTGACAGTGATAACATCTCTGGGACAACATAGTTAAGAAACTGGGGAGGGAGGGAAGACCCCTACACAAGAGCAATTGAAGACAGAGAAGGGGGGAGTGAGAATATGCGGTAGAAAAAACTCTGCAGACACCCAGGTCAAGGAAGGAGGGGGAGAAGGTGCTCCAGGTGCTGGAGCAGAGATTCCCCTGCAGCCCATGGTGTAGACCATGGTGGGGCAGTTGTGCCCCTGGCACCCATGGAGGTTCACAGAGGGGCACCTCCACCTGCAGCCCCTGGAGGACCTCACACCAGAGCACATGGATGGCCAAAGGAGGCTGTGACCCTGTGGAAGCCTGTGCTGGAGCAGGACTTCTGGTAGGATTTGTGACCCCAAGGGGGATCCACACTGGAGCAGTTTGTTAAGACCTGCAGCCCATGGAGAAGCTCATGTAGGACTGTCTGCCATGGGAGGAACCCCACACTGGAGCAGGGGAAGAGTGGGAGGAGTCCTTCTCCTGAGGAGGAAGGACAACTTCCGATGAAGGGACCACAACCCCCATTTCCCACTCTGTTGTGCTGTTGGGAGGAGGAAGTAGAGAAAATTTGGAGTGGAGTTGAGCCTGGGATGAAGGGAAGGGTGGGGGAAATGTGCTTCTAAGATTTATTTCCCATTATTGTACTCTAATTTGGTTTGTAAAAAAATAATATTTTTCTCGAGTCTGAAGGTAACTGGTGAGTGATCCCTCCCTGTCCTTATCTTGATCTATGTTAGAGTGGCTTTGGTGGGCAGCTGGTATCTTGCCAGGGTGAGCCCTCCAGAGTGGGGAACAACCTGGATAGAGAGGAAAGAAATGTATTCATCAGTATCCTGAAGCTGCATGCAATGCAATGATACACTAGGCTGGGACTACAGGCAAAGGTCCCTCCTCACATATCCCTGGTACACTGAAGGTCCTGGAGGACTTCAAACAGATTGTTCTGGGACTTGTCACATATGATCTAACAAATACTTGGCCTCAGAGGATTCAGTCTGAAAGGCTTCCTCTTATCATGTATCTCAAGTCTTCCCTCAACAGGAACCTCAGCACAGAATTCAACCGCAGGAAAACAAACATGAATGTTCACCATAAGAAACAGTGAAGAGAAATTGCATGCATGTGTGGGGAAAAAAACCTTTAAAGAATTCCAGAAAAAGCTAGTGCTGAAATGTAAGGCCCTAAATTCCATTCCGTTGAAGCTGGATTTACAATTTCTTTCTTAATCCCTAAAATAACACTAACCTCGGTGGTTGAGGATTATTCTACTCAAATACAGACATCAATCACACAATTCAGGCTGAAAATTGCCAGGGGAAAAAAAAGCCATTTCATCAGATCTGCATGTGATGTGAGTGCCCTCTGCAAGGGAAGTATTGAATCTCTTTTTTCCACCTGTTAACTAAAATACACTAGACCTAGACAGTGTCTGCCCACCATCACTATAATACCCACAAGCAGATCTTCATATGACCTCCTGGAGTACCTTATATATAAATAGCCTTGAATGTATCATTCTAACTTTACAGCCTTATGAATTAAACAAATCTGGATAAGATAGTTTCAGGACAGCTAGCCTGTTTCAGCTTATTTTATTTTATTTTATTTTATTTTACTATCATGTCCCCAGCAAAAAATATATATGACAATATATTGTCATTTTCCTCCCCTCTGAATAACATTTGTCTCAAAAAGAAAACATGAGATTATAAAAATTAGCAGAGAAAAAACGAAGCTTGTATCAACTCAGGCCAGTGGAGAGGGTTACTCTGACAATAATATTCGTATTCTCATCACACGCAGAATAGAGTTGTAAGGTGACATCTATTTAGCATGCTTCATTAGAACAAGGAAAGACCAGACCTTTCCAATATGCTGAGTGCAGAGTGCCTTCACCCAACACTGTCAGCTCCTGGGGGGATCCAGACAACCTGCAGATGGAGCTGGACCAACTGGTGTTTTCAACCCTGAGCCTAGACAATGAGAAGAGACGAAAGAGGAGACCACTGCAAGGGACAGAGAGATTGCAACCATTCGCAGCAGCTGGTTTGGGAGTAGGCTGTGCTGCTTCAATTGGTCTCCAGGAAAGCTTTCTGGAATGGAGCAGAGAGTGGCAGCAATACACCAAGTCTGTCATCTGTGTTACTTTAATGTGTCATGTGTGATTTTGAGGAAGGCTAAAATGCAAACCAGGGATGTTGGGCTTGATATATGATACATTAACACAAGAATTTCTCCTATGACATGATTTGTACAATTCTAAAACAGCCTTGGGAATGGTGCAAAAGGCAAGCAGGGTAATTTAATCTGAAGAGAACATGACAAGCAATGAGCATGCACTAAGGTTATAGAAAAGGGTTAACCACAAAATCAGCCGAAAGAGAAAACTTCCTTTTTAATTACAGACTTACACATGACAGTGCACATACACTATTACACTGATTTTTGTAACCATTTCAAACTTGCTAACCAAAATTTTAACTTTGCCTTTACAGGAAGTGAATTTATTTTCTTTTTCAAATTGATTCCATGTGAAAAGTGAGTACAGGCAGCTCTAGAAAACACAATGTATATTTTTCAGTATCAATATTGATGAACAAGGCAGCCAGAGCCCTTTCTACAGCAGAATTTGATTGTCTCCATGCTGCTAAATACTTTCAGTCTCTCTCCAAACAAGGCTGGATGCATGAAAATGGCTATTGGAAATGGTCCATAGCCCATATCCACCACCAGCTCTCTGGGAACTGCTTCTTACTGTGACTCAGAGCCAAGACAGAGATTACTCAGATAGTTCAAGTACTGATAATCCAATTAGCCAAGAAGCTCCCTCACACTGCTTAATTAACTACAAGAGGCTGTGTCCTGAGAATTCCCAAATCCACAATCAGTACTACTATTCTGAAACTTTTTGAGGTCACCACTGTTAAGTAAAAGATCAGTAATTCCAGGAGTATGGGTTTATTTTCTACCAGTCTCCTGTGGATAGAGGTAGATGCATCTCCTGATGGTTGTTATCCTCTAGCCTTCTTCCAGGTCACAGGAAATGAAGGCAGCAACCAGCCAGCACTTCAGGAGTCTCCCTTTTGTCACAGCATGTCCCTGTCTTTTAAACACTACACTATTCAATCAGTGATGTTGCTCCCACGAGATTATTTTTCACAGAAAGAATACTCATCATCATAAGCTTGAATGAAAATGGGCAAGGCCTACAGAATCACATGAACCAGAGAAAACTGAGTGCAGAAGTCTTCTCAAGTATTAGCCAGTGAACATGAATAGGAAGCATCACTGCTCTTAGAAATAAGATTCATTAGGTAGTCACAATGGGATTATGAGACATTTCCTGTGATCAGTATTTTTGTGTATAAAGAGCAGTAGCATTCCAGCCAAAGTGTCCATGTGAGTGGATCTGATGCCTAGGCTTATTTTCAGTCACCTCAAGGAACTGGCTTGTAAAAGCTCCATGGCACACAAACTGTCAATAGGGACATAAATGGCTTGCTGACTGTGACTGGCTGGGGCAGATGGCTCAGCAGAGACCTCATGAAAATGAGATTGCATTATGTGTCAATGTCATCTACTTCAAAGACATATCTGAAGAAGGATCCAAAACTTCAAGGGCTTCCTAGAAGAGAATCCAAACTTCGCAAATCTAATGACCACAGGCTGATGTCATATAGTCTTGAAAAAGTTTCCAAGTCCTACTGGATCAGAAATTATTGGTATCAGATATAATGAGGTACTTCTTTTTAAAAGTTGAACTGAAATAAAAGGATAAAGAGAGGAAGAAAAACAATAAAGAAATTAACTGAATATTTTTAACTGCAGGGGAGGTTTAGTCTCAGTTTGAGGACATGGTTTCATTTAGCTTTAAAGAATTTTTCAGACAAATCTAATGAGAAGAGAATTTTTATTGCTGGCATTTGCACAGAAATCTTGTAGTATTTAACCATCAGGCAATTGTTTTCTCATCTGGTTTATATTTGGGATTTGAGGAGGGGCACATACAGCCTCTGCTGGCGGTGGTTTATATTGTAAAATCTTCCTCAGTCCCTATATTTAGAAGCAACTTCCATCAGCTTGTTTTAAGTACTTTCTAGTATGCACTGGTATCAAGGACAAGCTGGGGAACATTTGAGAGCTACTTCACCTGTGTACTGAACATAAGGAAACACCTGTAGCAGTACACAGAAAGATGGGTGTTGTAACACAAGCCCTTTGAAAACCCACAGTACTTTCTTTCACTGCTACGAAATGCCTGAAGTAGGAATCCATTGACTCTGACCAGTTTGCAGAATTAAGCAAGGTTTTGGGGTTACTAAAGAGATATAAAGCTGTTGCTCAACTAAATCCCCTCACTACATTTTAACCAGGAACAATTTTTGTACCTATCTGAACTCACCAATGTCTTTAGGAAAATTCTGGATTGTATATGTAACTAGATGGCCAAAATATTTTGCATGGAAATTCATATTGTCTTCCTACACACTTCATAACCACTTTAAAGGTAGTAAGTGAGCACACATGGCATGTCTCTCTTCACCCCTGCCTGGTATAACACGTGTCTTGATATGGCACTTCAGTTTTGTATTTTGGAGATATAAAAATAAATTATCAAACCTATCTATAATCTATCTTTTGGATGTAAAGCCTCCACCAGATGGTGCCAAAAGTCCATTATAGTGGCCTCAATGGGCCCTACACAGGCATTTAGGGGGATCAGCAGAGTTTCTCTTTACTGTGCAAACACAAGTATGCATATTCCGTCAAAAAAATGAACTTTTGAGGAAAAAAATGAACAGTATAAAAAAATTGTACACATTAGCAGACCAAAGTTATCAAAATTAAAGATAGTGCCTGAAATAGGCAGTCTGAATGAGACATGCAGGACTGAGCCTCAATATGTGACATATTACAATGATATGAGTGATACATCTGATACACAAATGCAGCATAGAAGCTGATTTTAACCTTTCAATCTGTATTTTAATTATTATGGTAATTTCAATATTTTCAAGTTAACACTGTAGTAGGTTTTTTCTATTTTTTTTTTTAATTTCTATATCTACCTTTGTTTCAGGGTCCGATAATTTTTTCAGTTCCTCTAGTGTAAAATTGAAATTATTCCATTCAGCTTAACAGAGCTGAAACTGATATGTCCCAGAATGAGATCAGATTTGGGACCAGGCTGCCAAATCTGTACACTGAAGATTGTTAGATAATGAAGATATTAGGAAAAAAAAATAAGGTTAACAGATTAGTCATTAAGAGCAAGAAGGAAAATTAAGCATGAACTACTGATATGTGTGGTTGCTCTCAAACTTTTCAGATGAAGTCCTCCCCTCTTTACTGTCTTCTTTTCTGTGAAGTGGATGAAACACCTCAATAGGACTTCTGTCTCTTGCAGCCCCCTTTCATTTTTCAGCCTTCCCTGTGCATGAAAACTCCACAGCTTTGTGTGCCACAACATAACCCTGGGCATCCTTCTTCACTGCAAGGTACTTCTGTCCTGAAGTCCCAGACTCAGAAGCTGATACTTCACTTACCAAGAAATTCAAGCATCAAGAAAAATGAATTTTCACCATTATTCAACCCAAAAGAGTCTGGACAATTATTCAAATACATCACCCAAATTGTTGGTTTTTCTCAGACTTCAGAGTAAAAATAAAAAAGACACATATAATTGCAAAACTTTCCTTATATCAGCTCATGCACTAATGCACTAGACACATGCACCCCTCCTGCTCCAGCTCTGCTGGCTGAAGACGTTGTAATATTGTTACTAACCCAATGTCAGCTGCACAGCTTCACTTGAAATCACACCTGCAAATCTGCCCATCAAGCATCAAGGATGATGACTCTCTGATCTGCTTCAGTCCAAGTAAGCCAGCTGGCAGAGATACTACATTGAAATACCTTCAGAAATTCTGGCTTATCTTGACTGGAAAAAGCTAGGGAACACTTATAAGAGTGACTTTGTCTGAACAGCAGAAGACATGGCAGGGATACTGACGAGCAGTTTTAAGTGGTCTGACAGAGTGGCTTCAGAGTTGCAATTAGGAAAAGACATGAGAGACATGGAACTTGCAAAGCTCATTGAACAAATACATGTTAATCCAAGGGGGAAAAACAAGTCTCTTATACAAAAAAATAGTCCAATATTTATTAGTCCTACTAATAAAAAAATATATTTCACTCTTATACTGAGGTTTCAGAGTTCAGAGTAGATGTTTTCTTTCTGTGCCCTTTCCTGAACTCATAGCACAAGCAAAAGAGTCAGGTTTCCACTTTCTCAGGACCAGTCAAGGAGGAGTTTCCAAAGACTTAACAAAACTGAAGCCACTTGGCCGCCATATATCAGCCCAAAGTGCCAACAAAAATAAGTCTTTTTCAGTCAAAAAGAGTAGTTTCAAAGTTTGGATTAAGTAGGAAGTAGATTTTCTCAAGTTGGAGAAGACACACCTCTAAGATAATTAGTTGTCATACGGAAATCGGTAGCAGATCTTTCATGAATAGTTTAATTTAGGGATTATAATTGATTTAAAATGATTTATTATTATTTTTATTTTAAAGGAGCTAGACCACAGTACTGGCTTCTATAGTTCTACCCCTGATCTTGGGAGGTAGTTTTTCATTTCAGGAGACTTTCAGGGTTACAAATACATATACATTTAACACAAATTTAGGGCAATCTTGGTGAGTCGTTAAGGGATGAGGAAAGACAGTCATCACAACTTCTAGACTGATTCCAATTAAAGCTCCATGAATGTTTCCAGAATCAGTTCAAACTGAGTTCAAGCACACTTTTTAATAATAACTAATAAGAATTTTTTTGGGGGCAGTTGAGCTACAGCTAGATCCGGACAACAGGTAATCATATTTTTCCAGATGACCAGTGCAGAATAGAGCACATGTGAGTGGAAATTATATTTTTCTTTTTATCGATGCTGCATTTCAGAATCCCTAGTGATCAAAAGCTTTGTGAATTTGATGATTAAATAGGGACTCAGGTCATTTGTGGAAAAAAGCTTTAATGAAAAAGGAGTAGGATACAGGCTGAGCACTTACTCAGATTGGTCTAGAAAAACGTAATGGCTACAGAGGTTTCTCTTGCACAGTATTTAGTAAAATTTTGAGATACTGAACTTGGGAGCTGTTGAAGATGAATCAAGGAAAGGCTTTGAATTGAGAAGGGTAAATATGAAATCTATACTGAGATTACTACCTGAAACAGTCCGAATGATATTATAACATCTATATGGACTTTCTCAGTTACCTTTCTTGTTTATGGGAAAGAAGGTGAATTTACAGGCAAACTCAATTTTAAGGAGCTTGTGATATTAAAATTAATTTCCTGCAGATGAGAAACTATTGTAGTTCTCATACTGTAGAAGAAAAAGTGAAGTTGAGAGGAAAAGACAGGAAACCATGTCAAATTCCCTAAAATGACTGAGCAAAGCCAGGGTAAATCCATGTATGAGGTCAGAATTTTGATGTGGATACTGAGAGCTGGATACAAAGAGTTTCAGAGCTCAGGGGGATGGATATTGTGAATCTCAGTTAGGGTCCTTGCTATCGCAAACACAGAGGGACAGCTTGTCACCTAGTCCAGGGCAGTGTGTTTTTTGCTGGATGGATAGACACTGGAAAAAATAATTTTTAATGTACTTTTATTTTGCTTTGTCCTATGGCCCTCTTTCCCTGAAACAGCCTCAGGAAATATTTCTCTCTGCATCTGGGCCATTTTTGCATAGTCGTGTAAAGAAGAATAATGTCAAGAAGCTCTTCCATGTATCCTTTCCTAACTCAAGTATTTTCTTAACTTTAATATGCTTGCCAAGTGATTTCCATTCTGATTTTCAGTCCTATGTCCTCCAGTTAACCTCTCGGCTTCGACTTCAGTTTCAACTTAACATACTTTATCTTTCTGTTTTATATTAACCATCCAAGATGCATTGATAGCAAATTAAAGGAGACTAAATGGCTCTTTCTCAAACGTGTTCACTGAGAAATATAAATAATAAATGTTTATTTATGGAAAAACAGCTAAATGTGGGAAACTGATTTGCTCACAGAAAAGTGCTATAGCTTCTTTATTCTATTTAATTTGTTCAAATTTTTTAGGCAAATACTTTAGGTGTGAGTAATGATCAGCTTATACTACTAACTGATTAAAAATAATTAAATGCAACAATATTTATGCTTCCTTTAAGACCTTGAAAATGCAAGTGTATTGCAAGAAGAATAAAACATCATGGGACATAAATTCTGTGATTATTGGTAAAACATATTTTTCCTAAAGGCATTCTATGAAGAATGCACTACATAAGCTGATATTTGATAATTATTTTATTTGACTGCTTGTAGCCCCCCCTGAATATTGCAGTTTTGGTAAAATGTTTGAAATTTGACATGAAGGCAAGAAAGAAAGAAAGAAAACATGAGAGTCAGAAATTTTTTTGCAGAGGAGGAAGAGCTCTGTTTTTTCTCAGGTGTGTTTTTTCCTAGTTTTTAGTCTGCTTCTGTCTTGATTGGGGATTCCACTTGCTTTAGAAACAAGAAAAGGGGAAAAATTTGTCTTTGCACAGAATTTCTTCCTCTGGCATTTTAGGAATGCAGCTGCAGCTAGTTCTTTCATAAAGCTAGGTTTAAGGCTTTAGTATATTGGCATCCAAAGTTTACCATAAGGGACTCTTCTCCTTTTTGTGACTGACATTCATCTTCCCTCAAATTCCACTTATCTGATTTTTTTTAAATAGATGTCAACACCAACACTTAAGAAATTGTGTCATGATCCTCCATGCCTGTCACTGCATGCCTTATTTCCTGTGAGATGTTTACTGTAACCTCAGTAGCTAGGAATGATCTTTGAGATGAAGTCCTGTTTGCTTGTTCTGGTTAGTTTAGTTTTGTTTTGTTTTTCTTGAAATCCATGGAGAAACACATTTAGGTATTTACCAGCCAGAAGCAATGTACCAGGAGAGGATGATTTTTACACTTTTGAGAAATCTATCTTTGATTGCATTTAGATTTCAAAGGCTGACAGCAGTGCAAAAGTCAAAGCCACACCACAATAATTCTTCAGTCTATTCTTCTGGAAGAGTTTTTGTTGCTTTCTCAACACTTATCTTATACCAATGAGTTTGTAAATTATTCATATTTTATGATGGTTTTTGAGTTTAATTAGATACCCTTGAAATGATCCAAGTATTTAATAAACCATGTGGAAAAGCAATATCTCTTATTCTGAGATAATTTTCTTTCTGCTGTTTCTAAATGTTAAAAATTGTTTTGACAGTAAGACTGTCTAAAAAAATAAATTTGATTATGACACTCGGATATACAAAGAAGCATAGGTTGAGTAAAAAATTAGTGTTTTGAAACTGGAATTATTACATGAGAAATATTCATATTACAAATTTTATTCTCTCCTAGAAAAGCAGACACCAACTAAATAAAGATATAGATATCATGAGGGCTTTCTTTCTGCAATTCCAGCCCTCACACTCAAGCATGGACATTGAATTCAAACACTGTAAAAGGAGACATTAGGACCAAGTCTTCTCTTTAGAAGTATTAAATTATAAACTATTGGTAATTACCTTGATTGAATTTTAAATTTTTCAACTATTAAAGACTAATATAAACTAAGTCATAAACAATTCTTATAAATTACTATATTTGTAGAGTGGGAAAGGACTTAGATAAGGGCTTCTCACTTCTGAGTTCCATTACAAATTAATTATTTTTTAGAGGCAGACTAATTTTAAAATGTTCCAGGAAGATACAAAAATCTTATTTTTCTTCTGAATGTCTTTCCATTTTATCCCACTTTAGTCTTCCAATAGGAATTATATGACCAGCTTTTGACACTGATATACCTACCCAATGCGTAATAAGTTTACCTATGAGCAGTGGCTCAAATTCAGCATTCTTTCCAAAGAGCTCCCAGTTTTAGAAAATGGGGCCTGAATATTCAACAGAAAAGGCTACATTTTGGTGTTCATTATCTGCTGCACTTGACAGAAGACTGATCACCTTCTCCATCTCAGCCAAAACTGATAAAGAAATGTTTACTGATAACAAAAATGTTAGGGTGTGATCTTAAGATACTCTAATTCTTTTAATCGCTATATAGATACACTAAATTATCTACCAGGTGGTTCACAGATGAGCAGCTACATAGTTAGTTTATTATGAGAACTCAGATGGTTTAAATATTCCATTAAATACAGGTTTTTGTCCCCAAACTTATTGTTCTGCAACAGTATAAAGGATGTCTTACACTGATTCAGTAATAATTTAAATATGAAGATGAAGCAGTAGAAAAAGGAAAATAGAACTTCTGCCATTATGTCAAAATTTGCATATTACATTGTATGACCTTGTATATCACTTTACTCATTGTTTGAGTAGGACAGTCTTGCTGAATAAGGCATTCTTTACTGTCCATGAATGAATGTATAATGAATGTGAAAATCCAATTTTTTGGCTGTTTAATCTTCCAGTTAGTCCAGCTTTATCCTATAAATCATTTAATTTCTCAAGTTTAAAATCTGAATTCTCTGGAAAAAAAAGAAATTCTATCAATATTTATCTCCTCAATGAAAAAATAAATTACCATTCAATTTTTGATGAAATAACAAAAATAAAAACATATCTAAAATAAAATGTTTCCTCTTTGATATATTTATATAGTCAGGGTTAAATCTGAGTCTAGATCCAAAGTTCTCAGAAATATATTCAATTATTTCAAATGGTATCCTTGAGCTTTGGATTGGGCACTGTGAAAGCCTGGAATGGTTTATTTGAAGACTGCCTAAAGCAGAACTGAAATAGATCTCCATTCTATCCTTTTTCAAAAATCACACACATCTTAATAAATGCTCATCTTTTGTGGCATATAATTCAGGTTTTGAACATACAGCCACTGCAGGTTCAGTGTTTTTGACAGTAGAGAGACACAATAGGTCATACAAGATTGATTTAGTAGTTTTAATCAAGATCTATTTCAAACCTAAGTAGCCAGTAGAGGTTGCTCCAAGCTATTTCAAAACACAAGGAACAATTATTTTCACTAAAGATTTGAAAAACAGATGTGAGGTTCTAAGTAAATATATTGAGGTAAATGTGACTTACTTTGTTCTGACAACAATTAGACAAACAGCAAAAACCTGCAAACTGTTCACTACATAGACACATTTATACATATAAAATATATATTAAATAGTTAGAGCTATTTAATAGCTCTAATAGCTCTAAAAGTTAGAGCTATCCCCTCAATAGATCTTAAAGTTCCCATTCACTGCAGTGAATTACTCGGACTGGTTGTCATTCTCCTGCTGTGGGTAAGGGATCATCCAAATCACATTCCATAAGGAAAATCATGGAAGAGATACATCAATAGCTTAAAAATTAGTTCTTCTGGCAGAAACTGGTAGGTTTTTTGGCTTGTCAATTGGTAATGATTTTCCATGAGCAGCAATAAACACTCTTCACCACTGTCTCAGACAGTGAGGACTAGAAGTGCCTTTTCCATGTAGGCTTTTTTGCTTTATATTCTACAGATGTGCTATTAAAGGAGTCTTAACAGTAGCTATAGACTTTGGCACTCATTCCTGCAGCCACATGATCTGCCATTTATTACTTTAATTTTTCACATTTACATTAATTTATTATTTTTCCACACATCTCTTGTCTGAATTCTTAGGTACTTTTCAATGACGGCATGCACAAATAGTACTTTGTCATATGGCCCTGTAGTGAAAAAGAGCTGTTTTCTGTGAACAAGTATACATTTGCTTTATTTAAGAATGTGAAAGGATTTAGTGAACTAATGGAGCAATTCCTGTTCCTTGAATTAAGTAGTATATATCAGATGTGAGATCCAGGAACTTAGCTGGAAAATCAAAATGTAAATTCTGTCATGGATTCACAGGAGCCGGCAATTTTATAGCTACTTCTATATAAATGCTCAAAGTCTAAACACCAAGATGGGTGGACTAGGATGTCTACTTTTAAGTGACAAAACAGATGCCTCAGAAATTTGATGGAAAGAAGACAATTTACAGAGCACTGTAATACCAGTGTGTAAATGACAAAGCACTAACAACAAAGGTTGTGCCAGAGGAGGAATAATGCTGTAGTTAAACGTAGCTTAAAGTCCTTAAAAAATTAGCACAAACAATAAATTTTGGTCTAACATTTATATCTGCTTTTAGACACAAATATTCAAAGAATGCAAAGAGGCAGAAGGAATTCTGGAAGCAGACCTGAATACCAGCCAGGGCAACCAGACACTTGCAGACCTATCTGTAGGGTATTACTGTAAAGAGTGTCTCTGTAGCAGGAGTTGTGACATACAGATACTGAAAGTCTCTAGGAAAATTAAATTCCTCCACCCAGCAAGAAATCAATACAGTAACAACAGTTCTTAAAAGATCATCATAAGTACGTGAAAGCATTAAAAGAAAATTTAAAGGAGCAGTTGAATGAATGAAACAATTGAAACAGCATGGAGTTTGTTAATCTTAAGGTAGATGTGTATTCCTCATGAAAAAAATGTGGTAATGCAATGAAGAAGTTGTAGTAAAGTTAAGCTTTAGAGTAAAGGAAACTATAAGAAGTACAAAAAAAAATACAAAGAAAATAAAAAACAAACCTTCAAAATTCTGAACTCTTTTCCAAATGAAGAAAATGAAAACAATACCAGAAACCAGCAATGAACCAAAACCTTTGGCAATTTAAACATAAAACCTAAGTTAGGCCGAAAAATAATTTTGAGGAACATTTTACTAGACACAAAAAAGTTGGGATAATGTTGTTTCTTTAACACAGAAGAAAAAAATCTTGCCACAGAGTCATTAGGACTGGTGAATGACTGAGATGTAAATAGAAGATTCACAAGCAATAAGACCATTTGAGGGGAAAAATGAATAGGTTATTATTACTTACAGTGAAGGAATTGAGAGACATTCCCACAATGAAGCCTACTTTAAATGAAGTGACTGTGAGGAGTTACCTGAAATAACAGTGTCACTAGAAGAGCCTTTGGAAAAATGCAATTAGGTAAGCATTATTAGCTCTTGAAGACTGGAATTTGAGAAATAAGGGAATTAAGTATAAATTAATACATTCCACTTCAACATATTTTTTGATTGGGGGAAGGAAAAGTGATGCCTGTTTTATAAACTATTTCAGAGAATAACAGCAGTAAACTGACTGACTTTCCCATATCAAGATCAAGAAGAAAATGCAAAATAAATTTTGCATTAATATATAGATACCTAGCAATAATTTTGAAGGGAAACAATCAACATGCTATGTGTTTCAGTGTCTGTTAGAGAACTCTGAATAATTATCATGAAGGATAGCTGGTTTGATAAAATGCACCTGCAATTTTGGAACCCCCTTTGACATTCACAGTGGCCTTGAAACCTGAGTCAAACTGTGTGGAGGTGAATCCCTACTTGACTGAGTTGCATTGGGCTTATTTCACGTGTTCTCATCTAATGAATGAGAAATGAGAAAAGGAAAGAAAGGAAAAAGGTCTTGTTCTAATCCAGAAAACATACTTTCCTTGTAATTCATACTAGAAAGGCCAAAAAAGACACTACAGTGTACAAAAAGCTCTGATTTTGAATTTATAATTAATGAAGGAGAAAAAGGTACAGAGAAATTGTTAATTTTCCCAATGGTGATATTTTATATGCTGTTATAGAGAATCAGTGAGACTTGTATTGTTGAACCTGCTCATAATCAATCAGGAAAAGGAGTTGCAGGGTAATATTTTACTACTAATACTAATACTAATACTAATCAGAATTCTTTACTGATGACGCACAGGACCAAGAAGAATCCAGATAAATATATGGAATTAAAATATGCCAAGAACTTACTGCACACAAGTTGCAGACACAAACTAGAGTTGAAGAAGTCCCTAAAAACCCAGCCCACTACAATGCCGCTATTTTAAACCTCTTGCTTTGCTTGCATGTGGGTTTAGAGGGATTTGTCGTTTGACTGCCTTTTGACAGAGGATACTGTATTAGGTGGGCAGCTGCCCTAGGACCTTGGCTGTAATTCCTATGTTCTGCAGAAAGGACTGGTTGAAAGAGGGGAAACACACACTAGCACCAAAGCTCACGAAGTAAAATTCACCTGCATGGTCACCAAAGTCACATGATGTTCCCAAAAGGTCACTGTATTGTTCAGAAAACAATTGTGGAGTCTTTCTGAAATTGCTTGCTCTTTAGGAATTGTGAATATAAACACAAACTCTGTGGAAGTCAGGATTAAAGTCTGATACCTTGCAAATGCTGCTTTTCTTGTGCTGCTAAAATGAGGAATCACTGTTCCTGATATTTGTGGGTTTTAGACTCTCCTTCCCTGTCTCAAGTGGACAATGGATAATTGCAAATCAGTTTCAATAATGTCTTTCTAAGATAAGCAACAGTGTCTGGGCACTCTGTGCAGAATGAAAATGCAAAGACAAAGTCCTGCTTGTGCTGAGGAAACTTCTGATGCTACAAAACCAAGAAAAAAAGTTGTTAACAATTTTAGAATTTGTGAAAACTACCTTGTCTCATTTGATTTACTGGTATCCACCATAACTTTAACAGCTGCAGATGTTCTTATGTTTCATTATCCCTTTTTTATGACTCTTGAGATTTGAAAGACGGAAAAGCAGCTTCAAGGATTTAATGTATTGTTACAAGTCCTGAGAAGAGCTGTTTATTTTAAAAGAATATAAATCAGAAGCTCTATTAAATTATCACTCTGTTGACAAATTCTGTTTTAGGCAAAACTACCTAAATGTAATTGATCTTCACTGTTTTCTTCACTGTGAAGAATTCAGACCATTTGAATTGTCTGAGATTCTGATACCAAGAAAATATCCTTTTTGAGACATTTGGAGGAGGAAGGTAACTGTAAAGAGTGTTCTTTCTCCCTCTCTCCTTCTGTCAATAGCTCTTGGGACAGAAACATTACAGCAATATAATTTCAGACTGGTTTTCAGACAACATTAAACTTGAGAAACTGGATAAGATTAATTTTGAGGGGATAAAGAAGATTAATTTTGAGGGGATAAAGAAATGGGATTAAATGAAATGTCAGGTCCAAACTATTTCCTTATTAGTCCAAGGACAGAGTTGCTGTTATACTTTAAGTCTAGAATATCTAGATTCTGTTACTGACTTCTGTCTTAAGCCTCTTGACTGTAGCAGCAATCATCTCTGTCTTCTGAGTCAAACATAGTCTCTAAGAAGCCCTAAACAAATCTGTTTTGCTTTTTCATTTCTATGCTGTTACACCATGAACAGCAGACTTCCATTGTCACCTATGTATGTCAAATATTGTGTTACCTGATTTATTAGAAATATTTGAGACTTTTGAAAAACTTTGCTACTGAAGTGCAAATAGTATTGATTTTACAGTCATCATCTGCATGACATAACCAAGACATATGTAATGAAGTAAATTTTCAAAAATGTCTACAAAATATATAGATTTTAAGTAGATAACTTATAATTAGAAAGTGTATTTATTTTCTATTTTTAAAATTCTCACTCACTGAAGAGATTTAGGTATTTACATTTTTAATAGCATGTGAAATTCAGTATTAAGGTATGCAACAATGCACATGGGAAAAATACATCATGAAGAGGGTGGTCTCACTATGGAAAATCCTCTGGAAACATCATCCCCACATTCAATGACGGTCAAAAATGCAAACTTAAATTGTTAGGAAACAAAGGAAAACAAAACAGAAAATGTCATCCTGCAAGTAAATAAAGACGTAGTGTACATATGTGTTGAGTAATGCACACTCAGTGTATATTTGTAGTAACAAAGGAGGAAAAATATTCATCTAGAACATAGAAAACTGCAGGTAAGTGCCAAGAACAGCTGGAGGTATGAATGCCTTCTGTAGGTTTCACATGTAGAAGGACTGCTTGTTTTAGAAAATACATGACTCAAGAACAATAATCATGAAGGCTGAAGAGAAAACTAATGAGGAATACCTGTCTTAAAAGATCAGGAATCAAGTTTAACTGAAATAGAAAGAGTACCTTTACAAATGTCACTTAACTAACTGAGGTACTCCTGGTCACAGAATGTGGTGGAAGCCAAAAATATCAAAAAAGGGATTAGATAAAATTGTGAAGGTTAGACCCACTGGGAAATATTAAACCCATTAGTTCAGATCCAACCTCTGCTTCAGGAAGTCTCTATATTGCTAATTGCTGGGTGTACAGGGAAAAGATTACTCCCTTCTTGCCTTCTATATAGGAAACAATTTCTCTGTTCCAGACTGAAATTTCTGATTAGAGAGAACAGAAGACCACCTTGCAGCTGGTGTGCCAACAGATTGGGCTGTAGTTGGACTCCGTATTTTAAAGCATTTGTGTTGGTGAAGCATCAGAATTGCAACTTTCTTTTCTCAAAAGCATTCGTAAGATAAGAAAACATTTATTTCTTACTAGTTCTAGCCTGGATGCATAACTAGTGATCATAGCTTTGGGGGCAATCATATATGTTTGCCAATGAGCTATGGGGCAGCAAATGCTTTCTCATCTCTAATTTATGGCTGCAAATTATTATGATTACTTTGCCATTTGTTTATGCTGTTTGGTATTTTAGGGGTTTTTTTTATGGCAAGAGTGGATATTTGTTCTTGATGCTATATTATTATTGACAGAGATGATTCATAACGCATGGTGTCCACAATAATGGTCTCATTCTGTGGTCTCAAAAACTGATATCAGATTTGCTGGGTTTGTACTGTTATTTGTTTTATAAAATTTACTTTACTGTGTAAGGACCTTGTATTTCTCCATCTGCCCTGTTTCTCCAGTTGGTCTGGCCAAGTGCTGGAAGGCCATAAAAGTCTATCTTTTCTTTCAAATGATAAACTGTGTGCTATTAATCTCTCTCCACGCTGTTTAGCGATTTAGAAAACATTGTGGAGTCTTTTTTCTTCTGAAGTTTCCATCTGATCCTTTACGCACAGTCACAACCACACAACCATCAGACCAACTCCCTTTGTCTTCTCCAAAGCAGTAATTTCCTCTTCTGACAGGAGAGGAAGTCACAATATTTCCATCACTGTCACTTCAATGATGAGAACCAGTTTCATGAATGCCAGAGTGCAGCTCTTTTTGTCCTGTGACTGGGAGAAGCTCTTCCGTAATTTCCATTTTTCAATGCTCTTCCCTTGCTCGGAAATTTACTTGAAGTGGTTAAACTGAGCCCTGGGTCAGTTGCCTCTTGGTAGCTTTTGTTTCCCATCCTTCCATTCATATTAGTCTCTCAGATGAAGGAGCTGGTCTGGGTGGATTGGCAGGAGATAGTCCAGTCTTCAGTGTCGCCACTTCCCCTGCACTGGCAGAGCAACATCCAGGGAGGTGGGTGAGACTGGGCCAGTGGACAGTTGTCCTCAGTCCTCTGGCATCTCTCTCTCCATAGCAACATCAAGAATTTGGACTAAGTACAAAACCAACTCCAAAGTTCCTGTGGTGTTCAGCAGTGATGAGTTTATTTAGTTAAAATCCTTCCTTCTCCTGAGCTGCTTTGTGGTCCCCATTGTGATTAGAATGAGTAGGACTTGCCTCATATGTCTCTGACTATGCAGAGGGCTACAGCTTAGGAAATACACTCTCTGCTCTCCTTACAGTGAGTAAGGAGAAAGAGGCATCATTTGAACATGGATCATCTGCACTGCTTTAGATCCATACTTTGAGACAGAGCAAACCCTGGAACTGCCTATTTCTTTGCTTCAGGTTGCCTGCAGAGGCAAGCTGGGACATGAGCTAAATCTCCCCAAGGGAACAGAGTTTCATGTCATAACTTAGCTAGCTTATCAGTGAGCTGCTGTCAAATGAGCAAGCATCATTCCTTCTTCTTTAATGCTTCAAGTTTCCCCCACACTTTTCCTTTGTGTGGTGACTTTTCTGAACCACCAGTGACCCAGTTTCTGGGCCATAAGTGGCAGAAGAGCACATACCTCATTTTTCAGGGCTAACTTCATACTAATTTGGTTTCTGGAACCAGCTACAAAGGTCCAAAAAGCTCAAAGAAATTGGTGGGAGAACACTGAAGGGATAAAGAGGAGGACGCCATTTCAGCAACAGATGGTACTTAGACTTTTCTGTATCATCTTTCTCCATACATCATGGTTTCACTTACAGTGGTTGCTGTGGAATAGACTGGCCTCATCAGGCTTATAAATAAACATTTCACTGTAAACACCTTCCCAGATTCTTTCACAGTTTATCCTAAAAAGCTTTGGTGCTGGAGAAAAGCTCTGAAGAGTGTCTACCTCCCAGGCTGAGCTGGTGAAGAGAGATGAGGAAATGAAGATTTAGATTTGGATGCCATCAGACTCACCATTCTCAAGGAAAGGGAAAGTAATTAAAAATGGATCTCGATAAAGTTCCCTCTTTTTGAATAGCTGCAGCTCTCTGTTTAGCTTTGCCATTTAAGCAGGTGGTCTCAAATGTTGATTTCTCTGCTCTGTGAGAAAAAACACTTCACAGATATTTTTGATTTTACAATTATTTTTGAACTATTAAAAAGTCTAGTTTGGATAAAGGCAAAAATATTTGAAAAGAGATGGTTTTCCACTGAGAGTTGCACAAGAAACTGTGAAGAGTATATGAAGTCACAATGTCATATGGATTTGCTTAGACTGGAGGAATAATAATTCACATGTACACTTTATAGTCTGTGTGCTAAAGCTTAGCACTGCCTTCCTTTAAATCCTGACATGTGTTTTTTTCCTAGCAGAACAGAACAGAACCTAAATACTTGGTAAGTGGTGTAATGCAGTGGTAAAATGATAAAACTCATATTCAGCTAAAATTGTTCTTTACTGCCCTCTTGTTGCTTTTGGCTCAAGCAAGAAGAACAAAGGAAAAAATGGAAAAGAAAATCTTAATGAAAATAGGGAACGGTGGTGCCAGACAGAGGATGTGACCTGTCAGAACACTGATCTTGGGAGATTACTCTAGGAATCTCAGCCAAGTTGGCAGCTACTGTTTGCAGCTTCTTGCTCCAACATCACACAGAGGTTCCTAAAGACGAGCAGTCAGGGATTTTCTTCACTGAGTTTTAACTGACAGGATCCTGGGTCCTTTCAAGCAGAGTGTGTTTTCCAGCAGATTCCAGGCACAATCTTATTTTCTTTTCTAGCACATGGTGTATCATTGATGAAGACTGAAAGGATTTTGGTTTAATTTAACTTAAGCAGTGCACGTCTGTCTTGTGCGTATTATTGTGCAGATGCCGTAGCTATTTCAAACTGGATTGGGCAAAAGTTTTGAGGAAAAGTCTAAGGCCTGGCAGATGTATGTGGAATTAAAAATTGCTCTAAAACCTGAGGAAGTCATAGTGATTTTGTTAGGCTGTTGTTCAGACATTAAATGACTAACCTGGTCTTTTCCACCATTAAGTGGAGGTGTATAAAAGAAGATGGAGGCAAAGGTGGTAACACAGTCTTGTTAGCATGGCTTCACGTTGCAAATAAGCCTCAGGGCTTATTTGTAGTTCTGTGAAGGCCTATTCACAGTAGACTGGACTCCTCTCATTAGAGATTCCATCCTTGATCTAAACTTGCAAAGCCTATCTTGTCCCAGATATTGATCATACTTCCATAGGTAAAGGCTGTCATGAAGAGTGCGTGTTCTCCATGACTCTGAATGTCACTTCCAACATAATCAAGTTTCAGTACACCAGTTCCAAAAACTATTTAAGCACCCACACAGTAGTTACCATCGAGGTCCTCAGTCCTTTATGAATCATCCAGCCACTTAAAGGAACTGGGAACAGAGATATTTTGAGGGAGATAGTATCACTGAGGAAATTTTAGAATAATCTGGAAAAGAGATTTTTCACATTCCTTTGTTAAGAATAATAATAGCTGCCTCCTAAGACTTAGTAATAAATAAGACAATATTGCACTGAATTTTGTAGAAAAATTCCCTGAGATGCTCTGGTCTGGAAACTGAGCATAAATCTCTTGAGAATGGAACTCTTTCTCCCATGTCTTAATACAGACAGACTTAAACTGATATTAGAGCGGTATGTATTTATTTATGCAGTGATTTTAGAGAAAAACCATTTCCATACAGATTAGGGATTAATAAACTGAAAAACACTGAATAGATATAATTATTTTTGAACCTCAGAAGTGGTAATATCACTCACTGAATAGTATATGCAACTTTAAATGGTTTTCGTTTCTATTTTCTTCAGCCCTTCCTTCATCATACAAAAAATTTATTAATTGTATATATAGTAGTCTGAAATTACATTCACTCATCTCTGAACCAATAAAAAAGATAGGATATTATCAGTAGTTTCAAGAAATGGCATGTTTTTGTGCATCTTTTTTCTTTGTTAGGTATTGAAAGAGATAAGTGTTACCTCTGGCTATAGGGAGAGGAGACATGCTGCGCTAAGCTATGTAGTAGCAACTCTGTGTAGGTCCAGATCAACATTTAAGCCTCTGCTTCGGCCCCCTTCAACTGTACTATGAGCTGCTAAGGTGTCCCTTTCCCACTGTAAAAGAAAACCACTTAGTACTGTTAGCTTTGGAGAGAAATCCTTTGACCAACCTTGTTCTTTTGAGAGATTTTGTCCTTTGGGGAAAGAAGAAAAAGAAAGTAATTAAAGTAGCAAGTTGGCCAGCTGCAGTGGAAAGGAAATAATGATGGGCTGTGCCCAAGATAGAATAACACACCTATTTAATCTGTGCCTATTTTTGAACTGCCATTTACTTTGATTTATAACCATGGTTTTGAAATATTTTCATGACAAGAAAGTAGCTTGCTCCAAGATTTGAAATAGCACAAATGTCAAAGCCAATAAATATCACGCTTTGAATTCAGACAATAAACCAAACACACCAAGAAAGAGCCTTAATTTTTTGATAAATTAGGTTTGTGCAGCAGCTAAACATTTTCTGAAGAATTTCAAGAGAAGGGGCAGTCTTCACTAAAAGGCTGTCCTCTGGCCCATGATGTCACTGTTTCATGGACCCTACCAGGGAGATACCCTATTTGATTTTGACACAATACATTGTATTCAAGTGCACTGTGGTGTGTGTTTAAGTTCACACCAAAACCAATTGCCAGATTTCTTGGCACACATGGTAAACTTACATACTGTATGCCAGAACCAGACCCACTATGAGAAAGTGTCCTAAAGAATCTTCATCTGTGATGACCTTTGAAGTCAGGAGAAGGAACAGACAGAGAATTTTTCACGTGTAGCTCACTGGATCAGATGTATCTAACTCAAATAGTACACATAAGTCACAACTGTCTCCTGTTATTTAAAGAGCAGCTGGTATAAAAAATGTTTAGGCAATGTCTATTTAACTGTTACTGGGCAAATAAGCATAGGTGTCATTAGACACCGTCTTGGTAAAATCACCAATCTATTGGTGAAACAGACACTCTACAGGTAAAAAATAGAAAGCCAAGTTAAATTAAACAACAGCCCATATACATCCCCCTTTCATTACCACTGTTGTTGAAGCAAACCTCTCTTTGTGTTACTGGAATGTTTGTATAAGTTTTATTACTTTCCCATTTCCAGACAGCACTCCAACCTGAGCTGAAGAAATACCACAAGAAAATCTGCTCTTACTGAATTTCCAGATGCTTGTATTAGGTTGGCCTGTGACTTGCAGTGTATGTCCCAGACCTCTTCCCTCCTTTTCTCTTTACAGCCCTCATGATCCTGGTAGATAACCAACTTGCAGATGTGTTAAGCAACACAGGTATCATCACACAGCTGCACTGTCCTTTTTCTGTGACCTAGCAGGGGAGAGGGAGGGAAGACTCAAGGACTGTGTGGTAAAAAGATGGTAGATATTGATCTTCCTTTATCTTCCCCATTACACACACACACACACACACACACGGACACACACACACACACACACGCACAGACACATGCACACAGACCCACAGAAGTTTCCAGACTAAGCAGAGAGAGAAATGTTGCTGGAATGAGAAGAGCTTCCTGACTTATTAGAGAGGAAAAATGTAGCTCCCAGAAGAGAAGTCAGAATAGATGACGGAAACCACAGCACAAACATCAGGGCAGAGCAGCTTCTTATAAGCTGGTTAAAACAAGCAGTTTGGGAACTGGGTTTGGTTTCAACAATCATGCAACTTAGCTCCTCCATCTCAGCCTTCTCAGGAGGTATCTGGTTTTAATTTCTTGTTTCTCAGGGGAAAACTGTGTAGTGGTAACAACTATCATGGACAGCATGGTCAAGACTGCAGTTTATCCCCAGTGAGGCCAAGGACAAGTGATTGTTAATCAGCTCCAAAGGAAAGGGATGTCGTCCCTGCTGAGGCATCCATACAGCACTGCTTGGACATTTTCTTTAAGGGTCACCATCTTTCTGTCTTGCTGGTCACACATGTGAGAGAAAGCAAGGTTCTTGCATGCTGCAGCAAGAGGTGGCAAAATCTGCTGTGTTCTATGATGTGAGAGGGATGGTTCTACTATTCTTAGTGTCCCAACTAATCCACTATTGCCAAGGACAGGTCCCAAGGCCAGCATCACCTCTGTTCTCTCTGCCAAGTATTTTAATTATAGTAAGATTAGATTTTTTTCTGTCTGAAAGATGGTAAAGAAAAGAAAATATTTCTTTCTGCTGTAACTGCTCCAAAGAATGGGAAACTCTCCAGAGAGTGGGTGGGCAGAATTGTTCCCTGCTCTTCCTTTTTATATAATATAGTTCTTTGCTTTATATTATTTCTGAAGATTTTGTAAATAGAAGGATTCCGCTCAGTCTCCCCTAGAAATGCACATAATGCTGTAAGTGCCTAATTTATGGTCAACAAGCAGAATATAAAGCATGCACAACCTATAGACTTAGAGGTATCATGTGGACATAGATCATGTTTAACTTAAAGCTGTGGCACACTGGCAAATAAGTGTTGGGAAGCCCTGATTCCAGCTGTATGAAGATTGCTTCACAGCAAGTGAATCCTCAAGTGGCACAAGTTGCTGCTCCCCAAAGGCTGTAGCAAAAATGCTTGAGGTATAACTCTGTTACCCTTCACGGCCCTCCCCACTGGACTGAGTCACCGTCATGATTCAGAACAGCCCTGGTAAAGTGCCCCAAAACCCTCCTTTGCCCACCTGCAAAGCTGCCTCAAGTTGTGCAAGCTTTAACTACCTGTCAACAAGTATTATTTAGAACTGTTGACAAATCACTAAAGGAATTGACTCCTCACTTAAAAAAAAAAAAAAAAAAGGTATTCATACAGAACTTGGCACTTGCTCTTGTGTTATTTCAGGAGTTCCACTTCTGGTTCCAACTTAAAACCAAGAAAAGCAGAAGTGGAAATATTTTTTTACTAGTTGATCAAGAATTTTCAGACCTTGACATGGCTTCAGATTCAATCTATCTTGCCAAATTTGGGATGAAGGCTTAAACCTGCTTAAAAGTTTCCCAGGAATGAAAGACATCACAGTGCAGTAGTTAGAGCAGAAAATATGAAGCAAATGACCTGAATTATTTTTCAGACACCATCCTGGGATAGTTGTGCACCCACAGAAAAGCTCTGAAACTCTGTATCTCTGTTTGTAAATAGGTACACAGGAAATAACAGCTACAGTTATTCCTTGTATAAGAAATGCAATATGTTAAAAAGATTATTTAATACTGCTCCTTGAATATTATTACTTAGTACTGCTCTGAAAGGCATTATAACAGTAGTCAAACAGCCAACAAAAGACAAGTTAAAGCTAAATTGCATCAAGTCCCAAATCCAGGTAAGCACTTAAACACATGTGTAACTTCAAGCAATAAGTATTAATGTCTCTCACATACATAATGTTGTGCATATGCTTAAGTGCTTAACTGGACAGGAGCCTAAATTCACAAAGGCTCCAAGGACAACAACAGTTAATTTTGCACCTTTGTCTAACATTCACTTTCTTACTCTTTACATTCATAATTTTCTTCGTAACTGTAGGAAAAAGTGTTTTGTTTTAATACAGAGCTTGTATGTGCATGTGCACATGCATGTGTGTGCATGCGTGTTCTGTGTCTAGACCCTACACACCCTTTTTAAAACTCCCTCTGTCCTTCTGGACATAAATATTTTCCTATTGGTCAGATTGCCCACATGCTTCTGCACTTACTCAAACACCAAAACTTTTTATTCGAATTTTCCCACCAGAAGGAGTGCACTGGCATGAATCTCACCATTGCATTTGCAAGACACTGTACAGCCCCACAGCTTCCAAGAGGACACAGGTTTGTTAGTGTGGTAATGTGTTTCCAGCAGGCCTTATAGTGCTACTTGCACATATCACTGTGCTTAATGAAACAAATCACCCTTGAAATCACATTTGGATGGTATTCAGTGACTTGGGAGGGCACATGGAAGTAACAGAGGATTCTTGACCAGTGATCATGAAGCCATAGCAGCATCCTGACATCATTACCACTAGAAAACCTAGATATAAATTTCTAAAATTCTTAAGGTGAGAGTTATACTTAGAGCTACTACATGTAAGTATGGCTTCATCCAAACAAGTATTGTATGTTACTTAAAATATACTTAACCAAAACTGGATTTTTAATTTTTTGTTTTACCAAAATATGAAATTATTATTCACATGGCTTTTTATTTTGAGTTTTCAAAACATTTTCAGACTAAAAAGTGAATATTCCAATAAAGATGGGGGGTGTCTCAAATATCTTAGAGATCCAGTTTAGTCTCACTGAGGAACTTTTAGATGTTTGTCCAAATTCCTCAGAGTGAGTCAGATAGATCTTCAGGTAACAAGTTTGTAGATACTGTAAAAAAGTATCTCATGGTCAGTTAGCTTCTCTTCCTTGGATGCCCTCTGGAACCTTTGTGTGCCTAAATCATATCTCCCACAGGAGAAGGCCTTCATCTGAAAGCATCAGCATCTGGAAAACTCACTTCATCTCTCTAAGTCATTCCATTTGCTATTTAACTTTATTAGAAAAATTTTGCCTCTTTCCAAGTTACATAACTGTAAATCATCATCACCTTATATTTTTGTCTCTTGACTTGAAAGTTTTGACAGTTAGTAAGTTGCACTTTCTCTGATGAGGATATGTAAACCATAGTTTCTTCACCAGCCCACTCTGCACATTTTTTTCAACCTTCGTTCATTGTCTCTTCCAAAACAAGAAGGAAAACACTTTACATTAAGGGTATTTTTCCCAATTTAAAAAAAATCTAATTTCTTTATCTGCTGTGGGACAATCTAGGATCAGATCAAGACGAATGCATACAATTCTTTGTATTTACAATTCTTAATTTTTGCATTGGTATAAACCACATATTTTAGAATGGTGTTGTCCAGAAATAGGTCTAAGTATAGGTCAACTTTATTAAATATTTTCAAACTGGATTTCAGTTTCAAGTGTTCCTTCAGCAGTCATAGTGCTTTGTGCATCCAGGTCAGTTTAGGAGGTGCAGAGTAATTTTGAGACCTCACTGGACTCAGTAGCTCCATTTCAAGTAACAAGTTACTTTAACCTTATCCAAAATTTGTGTGATTCAGTATTGAGAAATTGGACCAAAATATTTAATGAAACAAGAGTTTTCATCAGACTTAGATACTCTATGATTTGTTTTGGGTCATGGCTGTAAAACTTAGTTGTCACGTTTGCTGTTAATTCTTTTAGTCTGGTTTAAATTTTTTTTTTTAAAACTGAAATTTGATTATATTCTGATTTGTTTGTTCATTCTATTTATGATGTTAGTCTATGCCTGTATCCAAAAGCACCACTGAGAAAAATGAGGCATGTGTTAGATACTCTGTCTAAGATGAATTTGGAAAAGAACTGTCATAATAAATCTACTGCTGCAGACAGATCTTATTTGGGCTTCTTTATCCTGAGGGCATGACAGCAATAAGTCATGCTAACACTTGTAGAGGATGTTCTTGTTGAAATACACATATTTTAGCCAACTCCCACCCATTCTCTGTATCTAGATGTTGAGAAACACAAGTATTTTTCATCACAGCAAGTTTCTGTCCCAAATGTCTGAAGAGCATGGGAATTTAGAAGTGGCAAAATGCAGAAAACAAGAATTAAGAGATGTCTCAGAGATACTGGAGAAGGCCAGATGGAAAAAATATTCAAAGTTATTATTTCTACTAAATAAGTTAGCTGAGCAAATGGCTAGCACCCATATAATACCAGTAAATAATGACTCTTCTACTGCTTGACTGCTCAGAAGCGCCCTGTTTTTCCTATGTAATTTCATATTTTTACGCCAAGGAAATAATAAAGGTCACAGATAGCATATTGTCACACCTGAACTCTGAAAAGGGTGACATTGCTGAAATTTGATGCATATAAAAAAGCAAATTTGTACCTTCTGAAAGTTTAAACAGGAAGCATTTCCATAAACCTTGAAAACACTACAGAAATTTGGCATTTTTTATATGAACCATTTTGCTCACCAGTTACTGTGATAACAACACACTGCCACAAAATGGTGTCCACACATTTATTTTGGAAGACAACAGTACAAATTTATTCAAAGTAAATCAGTAGCAAAATGTAAGAATGTCTGTCTTTGCAGTCTAACTAACATTATCAAATAAACAGGTAAATGGATCATCAAAGAAGAAAAGTACTTTTGGGCAAAATAAAGCTTTCCGATTTTTCAGTTCCAAGAAAAATGGCCTTGCTAATTTAAAAAATTCATTACTTCTAGAAGCTGCAACATTCAGCTCCTGAAAAACACAAAAGTCTTAATACCTTTTAATATAATCACATCACAGCAGCATCTTTCTTGCTTGAGTTTTCAACTCATAGGGCCTCTTTTAAGATTGTTTTTACTGCTGCATTAGAAACTTGGAAATATGTCAGTCTAGAAAGACCTTAGTCAATGGGATTTCCTAGTTTTTTGTCTCTGAGAGTAAATGCAGTTACATTTGTAACTCGCTTCAAAAGAGAATTTCTGTGAGTCCCTTCCAAAACTCTGAAATCTTCTTCTCCACCATCCCCCAGAGCTCTGAGAATGTCATGTGTGTAAATCAGTGACCAAAAAATGAAAATGAGGCAAATTATTTTGGATTGCATACCATTTATTTCATTTACATTAATGACCTTAAATTAATATCCAAGGTAAGACTGTGCGGACTCGTGAGCCTAGAGGTACTGTTTTGTGGTGCCTTCAGGACTACCATGCAGTGTATTTTTATAAAATGTTCCAGAGCCTTTACAGAAATTCTATGCACTATTATCATCTCTCCAATTACTTTTAGAATCTCCTCCATTTCCATTTGGAGCAACCCTCCTAACTGGCACTAGCAACTGTTGTGTTTGCAACAAAAATCTTACATATAATTTGCTTTCGTTTACAATTCTAAAAACAGAGTTAAACATCTGGTAAAGGATCACAACAACACTGAAATGGTAATACGTTTCGTGTTGTAGGTTTAATAGAGATACATGATTTCTAGCAATCAATTCTCTGACTCAGGCTGTCTTTTGCAGTCCTAAATTCCTGTATTGGAGACCTTTATACAGTAAAAGCTGTGTGGATGTTGTGAATTTAATCTTAGGATTATGATCAAAAACAGTTCAAGCAGACAATCTGTAAAATATTACTAGTTAAAAAATGTTTTTCTGTCACAATTTTAAACCAAAACCTGACATTTTGATACTTCTTCAATAGTTTTCAACTGTTTTCACAGTTTAAAACAGAAGGAAATTATATATCTTTTAAAAGTATTTAAAAGATTATCCACTGAATTCCTCAAACATATCCATATCCATACCCATATCCATGCTCACATTGCCCTTGCAATTATCTCTCCTGCAAGTAGGAACTGCTTTATATGTACACCTGAATTTAAATCCAGACCAAGCAACAGTTTGCTCAAACTGTAGGAAAAGTTTCAAAAGCCATTTCTCATGTGGAAAATTAACGTAATTTAATATCTTTTAGAAGTATTTGACATAAAATATTTTCTCCTGTATTTACTGATATTCATTTGACTGAATTCAGATAGAAGCCAACACGACATGTCTTGTCATGGATGCTTTTATTTATCTATTCATTGGAACAGGATGCGAAGCAGCTGACAGTTTCCTCAGTTTTGCATCCCAACTCATCTTACAACTTCTTTTGTCTTCTGGAAACTTAATAATATCTCTCTGATGGAGTGCTCATGTGTTTTCCCTAAACAACTTGACAACTATTTTGCCCACTGCAGAGTCCCATTTAACTTAATATATCACAAATGTGCCATTCCCTAACTCTGGTAAGAACTTGTACCCAGCTGATATCCTGCAAAAGAAGAGGAATAAAACTTCCCCTATAACTTTTATTTAGCCTAGACTTAAAACAAATGAAGACTTTTTTTTAATAAGTTAAACATTGTGCCAACAGCAGGAAGAGTTCAAACAATGATTGCTCTATTTCACCCTCTTTATAAACAAAACAGAAGTGAGACCTGAAGTAAAAGAGGATTCACAGATAGGTGATGAGGAAGAAAAATGAAACAATAAAAATGAACAATTAAAACATAAATAAGATTAATGATACAGTGATAAATATTTAAATGTAATTGACCTGCAAATGATATATCTCCAAGGATAAATTTACCAGTTTCAATATTGCCAAGTTAATTCGAAACCAAAATGTAACACCCACACTTAAAACCCTTCAATAGTTCAATTGATTTATAAATATATATTTTGTTGGGATAGATAAATTCAAGCAAATCATATTAAATACCAGAACACAGAAATTTGTTATAACTTTGATTCAAGTGTAAGGCAAAAAAAGCAACAAAAACAATCACTGCTAGAATTGCAGAGATGTTCGGTTTACACATAGTGAGATGAAAAATTACAGTTAACTCACCACTGAAAAAGAAATGTCTTGAATTCAAATCATAATCTGTTTTGGTTTTACATGTCAATATGTCATCATTAAAATATTAAAATTTGAGTCTATGTTTGACATGTTTGTATGCATGTGTGTATATAGGGCAGACATGACTTGTAAAATTATTTCAAGATTTCAGTAATATTTTGCATTGCAAAGGTATTATTGGGAAAACAGACTAATTGCTTCCTTCTTTAGTAAGTTTCAACAGATACTGCTGAGCAATGGAACAAAAGCGCTTAGGAAAAATTGTCCTCAGGCTTTCCTTGTATTCCATGAGAATTGCATCATCATGGCAAAAATTTGTCTCCCACATAAGGTCATATTGAAGAAAAGGGTGGTGTGAGAAGGCAGGGTGAGGCTGGGATTGTTGGCAGAATTGAATTTCTTATCCTTGGGCAGCTGTTCAGGGCATTTGTTCACCTGCTGCTGCTGCAAAAAAAAAAGTTGTTTAAAGAATGCAATTTGTTGAAAAGATGTAACCTCAGAGATGATATCTGAGCAACTGCCATGTGCCTTCAAGAGCAATGCAATCAACAAAGATTTATTTTAGAGACATGATAAGGGTGGGGTTGACTGCAGCTTTTGGTTTAAAACGGTCAGAAGATTGCTATGGCAGTGACTAGGGCAACATCAAAAACAAGGGGCCAGCCAATATTGCATGTATGTATATTATATATACCACCTTTTTCTCATTAGGTGATATGGCAGAGCTTCAACTCCCCTAATAGTTTTTCCATTTGGTCCATGGAAACTTAGTCAACATTAACTTCGGATGGAGTCAACACCCATTTCAAGGGTTCAATTCAATTGCCACAAGCAGCCTACTGCAAATGAGATTTACAATATGTCCAAACTGCATAGTATTTCTGCAAACTAAATCTAATGTCTTTACGTAAAGGGGTACTATTTCAGCATTTTTAGTGTGATTTTCAGTTCAATAAGTTGCCAAAATGTTAACTCTTTCTTAAAAGCAATAAACATAACAAGAAACCTACTGACGTCCTGAAATATCTCTTTCCTCCATCCACACATTTATTCTATTCTTTCCTTATTTATCTATTTTTGGTGAAAAAAACACAACTATATATACATTCAGAAAAGGAATCCTAGTGAATGTCGTACAAAACTAACTTCCTTATCTGGCTTTTTAAAGACATCACAACATTTGACTACCAACTGATTGTGTTACTTGACAGAGGATTTTTGTTTCCTGGTATTTAGAGTTCTGGAACCACAGTTTCCTGATTTATCATTATCCAGTTCTAAAGAATCATTTTACTCTCCATGGTTTTGGTAGAAAATAATGCTTTCTATTTACCGTCATTCAGAATGACTGATTATTTTTGAGCATTTATCAGAAGCCAATAAAAGAAAAGAAAAAAATCACACATATGTTTTTTAATGTGCAAGTACGTAAAACAAAAGGTAAGAAAAATGTGAAGATCTGGATTCACTCAGAACCACTATCTTTCAAGAGCATTTCATTTTGGTATATTGGTGTGTCAGCTCATACACATTTACCAGAATGGAAGTCTCTTACCTGGTGATGGGAAAACCTACAAGGGAAGGTTTGTGATAGGCGTCTATTCCAGTTTGTGCTGACACTGGCTTTTCACCTACACAGCATCTTGCTAGGAGAGGGCCAAGATTCCCAAACATGTTGAATTTTGTTTTACTGAAACTCTGAAGTTCAAAGCCAGTCTGTATTACATTTCAGTAAGAAACACAAATATTTTCAGGCAGCTAACCTGGGTTTTTCATAGAAATTAATAAGTCTGTAATTTGGAAACACTGCTTGCTTTCATCTTTCTCCCACTCTTAAATGTAACTTTAAACATTTGTGGAAATGGGTTACTAGCTGAAATGTAATAGTTTTGCCAAAGGTAGAAGTCAAACAAGGAAGACAGATTAAGTGTAAATTCTTGGGACCTGGCAGAATTAACTAGAATTCTGTTTAACAACTCAATTCTGAAATTATTAATGACTAGTCCTTGCCAACCTAAAAAAAAAAAAAAGGTTTGTAGCAGTGGATTTCTTCGAAAGCCATATATCTTATTAATTTTAATACATTTTCAGCATAATCAGTCATAATACAATGGAAACCTCATTGAACATAAAATAATCCATAAGGTGTTATATGGATTTCACTTCTTGAGAGAGAAAATTCATAAGAAGGCTGGTCTTTCAAGTTAACTGTTCCATAAGGATGAAATCATCAATTTAGAACAAAACTCAAAGAATGTCTTATTTTGCAGACATAGTAATTTGGGATCAACCCTTACTCCCACCGAAGTAGACAGTAGACTGCTACTGACATCAGCAAGAGCCCAATCAATCTCCTAATTATCCCTACAGAACAACACACCTCGACATGGAACATCACCTTGTATTTTCCCTGGACTGAGATCCTTTGGCTTTGAGAGACCGTTAGCTGCATAAATAATGCCAGATCCACGTGGTATATCAGAAACATCCTTAAAATTTGTGCGACTAGTTTTGCACAGGTGTTGGCTGGTCTAGCAGCCTAGATTTTCACAAGTTTCTTACTGGCGTCTTCAGCAACCACATTTTTCAAGAGAGTACTTGTGAGTACTTTTGCACCTATCATAGTTTACTTCAGTACTGTCAATAGTTTCAGCTGGGAGCACGTATGTCTCTACATTTCTAAGAAGCTGACTATATCACAGTCTGAAAATGCACATTAATCTGTAATATACAGATGTGTTTTCATATAGAAATCTATCTTATACATAGATTCATATAAAATAATTTTAGGCATACAGAATCATAGAAGAGTTTTGCTTGGGAGGGATTTATAAGGGTCCCTACCACAATGAGTAGGGACATCCTCGACTAGATCAGGTTGATCAGAACCCTGTCCAGTCTGACTGTGAATGTTTCCATGGATAGGGCATCTACCATATTTCTGGACAACCTGGTCCAATGTTTTACTACCTGTCATTGTAAAAAAATTGCTTCTTATAGCTAGTCTGAGTCTACCCTAATTTAGTTTAAGACCATTGTCCCTTGTCCTGTTGCAAAAGGCCCCAGCAACAAGTTTTCCCCGTCTTTGTTCTAAACCCCCTTTTGGTACTGGAAGGTCGCAATAAAATCTTGGAGACTTCTGTTCTCCAGATTTAACTGCCCCAACTCTCTAAACCATTTCTCATGGGAAAAGTGTTCCATCCCTCCAGTCATCTTTGTGGCCCTCATCTGGACCCACCCCAAGAGTTCCACATCATTTCTGTGCTGAGGACCCCAGAGCAGGATGCAGCACTCCAGGTCGTGTCTCACCAGAAGAGGGACAGAATCGCCTCCCTTTCCCTGCTAACTGGGGTGCTTTGGAAGCAGTCCAGGATATGATTGGCTTTCTGGGCTGCAAGTGCCCATTAACAGCTCATGTCCAGTTTTTTAATCACCAACACCCTCAAATTCTTGTAAGGGCTTCCCTCAATCTCTCCATCCTCCAGCCGGTATTGATTCCAGCTGTTGCGCTGCCCCAGGTGTTGGACCTTGCACAAGGTCTTGTTGACCTCTTCACAGTGCGAAGTCATGAGTATATTCTAAAAATCTATAATCAGAAATTCAAAGAAGAATAACTTTGAACATATATCACACTGGTGTTTTCGTTAAAGTTTTTAAATCTTGTTGTATATTTAGGCTGTGGGTTCATTTCTAATACATTTTTGATTCACAGTTCAATTCTGCAGAATTTCAGCATAGTTGCTTGAAATTTTAGTTGAAACTTGAATAAAATTTGTCTTTTAACAACAGATTATTTTCCAAACCAATAAAGAATCCTAAATACTTCCTCAACTCAAAAATTGTTGTGTTAAATTAATAACTCAGTGTGATGAAAGAGAATTATTTGACCTGAAAGAGAGTACAAATGTCACCAGAATGTTCTGACATATTCTTCTCCAGATGTTCTCTCAGGAAAAAATCACATATGAAGTTCACTACTCTTCCAAGGATTTAGAAAGTATTTATTCCATTGCACTTTCTCTGTGCTACTGTACGTAATCCCTCATAAAATGGATATTTTAGGATATTTTGGAATAATTCTTTCTAACATTTCCTTTTATTACAGCTGTTAATGAAGTCTGGACTTCTTGCTCTTTCCCTTTTTCAGCAATGTTCAATGAAGACTCACTGACAACGGAACATTTTTATTGTCATAAAATAATGGTACTGCTGCACTGAAAGATTTTTAAGACCATTTAGTTTGCAACTGGCAAGTCAGAATGGGTTCTGTTTCACATTCATCAGTGTTTCAGATAACACGTAAAACTGAGATCCAACAATAATGGCAAACTAGGATAATGATCCAGAAAACATTTTCTCATAGGATTATTTCCTATTTGTCAAGTAATCTCTTAGAAGTGAGGGCTAGTTGAAAGCTAGTTGTAAGAAAAGCTAGTAGAAACCCAGCTTTGTAATTTCTCAGAAAACAAAACTGTCATTTTTATTCCTCATCAAAAAGTATAAGGACTACTTTATATATAAATAGATATAGTTTGGGTTAAAGAACCCATCAAATCCAATGTTTTTATCTTTTTCTCTCTTCCCTTTTGTCTTCTTCTTTCTATTTTATGAATAGAAATAAAATGCAGAAAAGGAAAGATCACTTTTTTTTACTTCATTTTGTACTTTGGGGCATCTGTAAAAGTATTTAGCAATTTGTATTGGAAATTTAAAAATCTTTATTTAAGGTTTTTATTTTTTGCTAAAAAGGAAAATTTACTTTTCAACCTGATAGTTCATAAAAATTTTATAGAAAGCTTTACACAGGATCAAATTCTAAGCTTCCTTTAAAGAAGAAAAATTCAAGAAACTGAGGGCAGTCTTCCAGTTTAAGTTAACTTCATATGCTGTGGTTCAGCAAGAGCAGAAGTCTAAGAAAGTAACCAATAAACCCTTTCTCCCACGGATGAGACTCAGCAAGTTACAAATACCTTTCTTCAATGCTGCAGTCTTTGTCATGCCACGGAACCTTTTAAGAGCAGAAACGCTCCCCTTTGCTCACTTTCAAGTCATGCAAAGAGTCTCAGGTACAGGCAGCCCCACTGAGAGCGGCTCGTTTCACTGCTTACCAGATCCCAGGATCACAGGTTGCAGGGTGACTTGGCCACAGTGCGTTTGATGGAGCTTACCTCCTGAGAACCCTGTGGCCTGCTCCTACCTGGCATTCCTAAGCAGCCCTTGTCCATCCCTTCCTGGGGGTCACATGTTGAGGAGATCCCCAGCAGCTGAATATCACACTTGTACCCTTCGCAAGCACACCCCCATCCTGACTAACCATAGGCTGTCACCGCTACCCTGGGGGCTCTGGGGTGCGATGGGGCACTGTAGGTTAGGATTTTACACTGTTTCAAGCAGAAAATTAGGACACAAAATTGGTCTCAGACCCAGGCACAACATGTAAATGGGTAAAAGAACAGAAGACTTTTTTTTTCAACCTGCTTCAAATGATAAAGTACTGCCTTTCTAAGGACACAAAGTCCAATGTGCACCATAGAAGCTCACAGATACTTTCATCTGTGTGCACCACACTTAAGGAAAGAGTCCTATAGTCTCTCAATCATGTTTTCTGCTCACAACCGAATAGGTTGCACAGACCACTTGGTTAAGAAGTAAAGGAATTTTCCTGAAACAAAGGAAATTGCTTTTATATGGAGAAGTAAAGTCATTTTGTGAAAATTTTTCTCCCTCATTTATACTCTATAAAGCATAAATAATTTCTCTATTCACTAATCCATTGCACCCACCCAGAGAATCACAGAATAATTTGGGTTTAAAGGACCTCTTGGAGGTTTCTATTCCAACCATCTGCTATAGATTTTTAAGGTTTTGAAGTCAGATCATGTTGATAAGTATTTAAGATCTTCAAGATGATTTGGAGATTTCTCAACCTGCTTCAGATTCGAATTACTCTTACTCTGGGAAATGTTTTCCTTAAATCATTTCTCTTCCTATAGCTTGGGACTGTTTCCCCTTATCCTTCCAATGCATACCTTTGGGAGGAGTCTGGCTCAGTCATGTTTTACACTTTTTTTTAGTTGGTATCATCACACAACATCACAGCTTCCATGTTCATCCTATCATCATGGTTTCTAACCCTGATACAGAAATCCCAGAAGGAACATGCTCGGATTCTTCACATTGTTTTCAGTCTTCAGAGTCACAGAGAATCCTTTTATTCTCTTTGTTTTTTCATGTTTATCTGTTACCTAATTAATTACCTGGCTCTGTCTTGTTTCAGTTCCAACGCGCAGTACCAATGAAAACAGGTACTTCAGGCTGACATAAAGTCACCTCAAAGACTTTCTTTCTACTGATTTGTCATCTTGTAGTAATTTTGATAGATGATTCACTGAAGAGATAAATTCTGTTAATAATGGAAATAGAAATTATCACCCTAAGTAATACATTAAAAAGAATTTGTTAAGGGTGTGAAGAAACTTGGGAAAAAATCAATAAAACCCAAGGTAGTTAGAAAGAGAGAAAATACTATGCATTCGGAAATGCAAAGTTTACTTTCTTTCTTCATTCTCTTCTAAAAGCATAATGATTGAGTTAGAAAGCCATTTTTCATAATTTGAAATATGAAAGAATGATCAATAATTTAATAGTTAATTTTTTGAGAAATACACATCTCTTTCTTGTCTGTGAGTTGTCCGTGAACACAATATTTCTTGGAATTATTTTTAAAATAATTTTTCTATTCTTGGTTATTCATAAACCCAACATTTGTAAAGATATTGGATTGCTTATGAACTTTGTTTCCCTTTTCATTTTCATAAAATTTAGTTGGATCTCTCTACCCAGGTTACACAATCTGTTTCCTGAGCAAATACACTGGAAGAGGACTTCAAGGTTACTTAACCTAATAATAAGATTTTGTCTTTCATAAATAAGGTTTTGCTAGAAATGAATGTGCTGAAATCTCATTTAAATAATTTTCGTTTCACTTTTTTTTTTCCAAGGAATTTTCCAAATATATTTCCATAACTATGACAGAAGTCTCTAAACGCAAAAATGGCTTTCCTCTTTGTTAGCCTTTACAGTGACTTAGTCATAAGACAGTTTGGTTTTTAAGGTAGGTATGCCTTATACACCCAGAATATAATTTTTTCACAAAAAAACCCCTAGAAATTCCCACAAAATTCTCATTAAAAAGATTGATCTTGTATCATTTTAATTCCGTATTGACTTCCAAATAGTTCTAGTTATCTATAAATTCAAACTTTTAGAGAAAGATTTCTTTGTCTTGTCTTGTTTTTAGCCATGAAATCTTGAAAATTGAGTTGATAAAAATTATATAAATATTAGTTAAAAAAAGATGTTGCATTTAGTAACTGGGTGGCAATGAAAAGTACCTACAATACATATTTGATAAATTGATCTTAAGCTCCTATCTCAAGATCAGCATTTAACTCACCAACATAGTGCACATGAAAATACTGTGGACCTCTCTGCTGCTAGTGTGGATGTATGTTAAGTCACTATTGTTCAGTTAAAAAAAAATTAAGTACTCTCAAATGTTTCTGTTTTATCTCTGAGTTATTTACAATTTGGATGACATTCTGATACAAAACTGTTCACAGAAGAACTTTGAGCCAAGTCTTTGGTAGTTTTATAATTCCTCAAAATGATATTTTCAACTAATAAAAATATTGCTTTTGTCAGATACATTGAAAATGGATTTTTCTTCTGCACTTCTGGCGAAGGAACTTTTGAACTTTACACATCTGTTGCCTAGTTCATCCAAAAACTGAAGAGGAATAGACCTGCTACCTGTTTATATAGCAGGCATGTTATCTGTATATCTAAAATTCCCCCCAAAAATATGTTCAAAAATGTGTTAGAATGTTCATTCAAACATTCAAGGTTAAAGTGGCCTTGTATCTAATAAAATATTGAATCAGAAGGAGAGATATTTCAGCCCTAGTCTTTGTTTTTTCTCGTCAGTCTGGCAGGAATTGAGAGAACACACATTCACTTGTAGAAGAAAAACCCCACATTTGAGCTCCTGCTTGCAGCTCTGGTTTTGTCAAAGTATGCACTGTCAATTATTTTCTTCTCCTTGAGAGTTGCTGACAAAGCATGAGCCATATTTAACCCAGGATTGTGGGCCCACATTTTCTTTGGCTAGCTTTATGCCATCCTGTCCTTGAGCCAACCATCTCAATTTGGGATGTGGAGAACAAGCGAAAATAAACTGTACCATCTGTAATTTTAAACAGCCTTTCACTATCTCATCAAAGAGAGGTCTTCCTGACTTCTTAAGCATAGTCTCTTTTAAGTGAGAAAAAGTTTCTAACTTTGATCTCTTTGCTTAAGACTGAATAGCTCTATTGAACAAGGGTTTGCAATTTCCCCTCTCACTCCTTTCAGTTCATCGTCCGGTTTCCTTTACCCACTGCCATATCATTGTTTTCTCTCCAGTCCCTAGCTCCATCCCAATCTGCATCCTTTATTCCTAACCTTGTGCCAAGTCCCCAGCTGAGATGGGCTCAGCCCTTTGCACTGTGCTTCCTGGGGGTGGCAGCTGGAACTTTTGTTCAAGTTCCCCAACACTGGTGCAAGGTGTGCTGAAGGCAGCTGCAAGCATACCTGCTGCTCCAGAGCTTGCAGCAGGAGGCAGAAAGCATGAAGGGTTGTTTCCTAGCTAAGCTTCTTTCTTTCTCATCAGAAAGCCAGTAGTTTCTCCTTTCCAGGAGTGAAATCCAAAGAGAATCCTCCTGAGCAGCCGTGAATTGTGTACAGCACTGGGCCCAGATTCCAGCCCAGGATGTTACTAGGATTTATGAAGGGTCTGGAGGTGCCACAAAAAACAGTATTATTCACTGGACGTTCTGGCTAACAGCCAAAGAAAAAGGTTGTTATGGGTCTGTGGTCTGTGAAACTTACTAAGGGCTGCCCAAACTGGATGCTATTATTTACATGACCGCTGTATCCTGCAGTCATTAACACAGGACAGCGTGCTGGATGCTGCACAAGCATGAACTCTGCTTTAAGGATTTTCCCACAGGGAAACCCATGGAGGAAGAGGGCCACTCATAAACTCCATACAATAAAGAAACAAGGAGCTGATATACCTCAGCATGGTGCACCAATACTCTCACCTGCTTACCTGCTGCCAGTTCTGGGAAGAGACAAACCATAGAAAGGTTTGGTCCTCAAACAAGTTCAGCCATGATTTTTAATGGGAGGAAATGTTTTCTCCCCTTCTCCCCTGTAGCACGTGTTTATGCTGTGCCAGCTGATGTTAACTTAAAAGCTAAAGATCCCCGAACACCCTAGTAAACCTGCCCCCCTTCCCTTTTACTGTCAATGATTATAGGTCATTTAAAAATATTAGTTACTAAAATGAAATGTTCTGCTTTGGTTGGCAGCACACACTGCATGCACTTAGACTCCTGTCCAAGCATGAGCATCACTGTGCACTCGGGTTCAGCAAGCACCTGGACCCAGCACAGCCCAAGTGCTTTTGTCTGCTTTTGATTCAGCACGGGGAGAGTCAGAGAGTCACAGATACACCAGCTCCCAGCAGCACCTGCTCTAGGGCATGAAATCCAGCGGGAGGGAAGAACAGCGATGGCACCAGATTTGTCGCCTGTTTTTCTTTATTGCAACAGCAACAAAAATGCAACTGCAAAATTAAGGGGTTTTTGTCAATCTCAAATTTCGTTTAGAAATAATGCTCCAATTAGATGCATTCTGTTATACGCGTTTAAACTAGTTTAATAGTTTAATTGTATATACAATTCTTTAACAATAGACATTGCATATGAAAGTAGCTGCAAAACAGGTGAACACCAGAAAATTAAAAACTTGTAGAGGAAAAATAGTAAAAGGAGTTCACGTTACTTTTTCCTTCTCCATTTATTTGTGTCTTTTTATATGAAGATTTTGAAACACTTAACCAACTTGCCTGTTGAACATATTTATGCTTTTGGTAATTTATTCCACATGCTCAACAATATATCTTTTAAAATCTCTGTGTAGAATCTCTCAATTGTTTTCAATTTCAGCCTTTTAAAATTATTCTCTTTTTTCCTTGTTGGGATTAAGTTCATTTTTTTTAGAACACTAAAACCTATTTTTTTTTCTTTTTTTTTGTTTTTCTTTTCCTGTCAATCTCTTCTCCATAGCAATATAATCTTTGTAATATATTGTCTTGCATACCAGGTTTCTCTCTCTTCCCTCAAGTTTAAAAGAAAGGCTAATGCCATTGTGCTCAATTTACTTTCTGAAAATTCAAAGGCACATGAAAAAGCATCAGGAATTGCGTAAGTCCCTTTCCTTCCACTTCACTGTGCTCATGGGCACAATGCTAGCAGAGCCTCCTGGCAAGAGGTGGCTTATGCCCAGCCAAGGCAAGATCACATCTCTCTGTATTCAGGAAGCCAGGGTTGCTTGTAATCCTGGTGACTGAAAAAGTAGAAATGTACTATAATGACATCCACAAAGGGAGACTCTGACACAACTGAGTCCACTTTTTCCAGGAGGCATCTGGCAGTTCATATCTTCCCCAGCCAGTTTTCCCCATCTACTTCGACTTAGTACGTTCTTGCAACAAGAAAATTTGCAGGAAGGAGTCTAGGAGGAGCCAAGATCAAATTTGAACATATGATATTTCTCTGTTTATTTTTTCTCTTCAGCCTTTAGGACTATTTTTATTTCTGACGTTGTCAAATACCACCAAATTCAGATGGTGCTGCCTGTGCTCTCCATGCCCATAATTCTTTGGTTCACTTTTTACTTTTGGCACCTTTTCCAGAAGTCCCATTGAGATGTCATTCACAATTCCACTAGAGAATAACAGACAAGTCATGCGTATTGATGCTATTAAAAGAGACAGGGTCTGCCAGAGGCAGGTCTGACACTCAGGTGAGAAACTGGCTTATTGTGAGTCTGAAGAAAAATATAGTGCCAGCATCTAAAATACTCCGTGCTCTTTTCTGGAAGAGCCAGTCATTCATTGGCTTCAAAAGTAGCAGCCTAGTGGTACAATCCTGGATAAAAAACCCAACTGGATAGGTATTGCTCAGATGCATTAAAAAAAAAATCAGGTCAGAATAAGCAGCAAAAATGTAAGGCAAAGTTCATTTAAGTTCAGTAGGACTTACACCTACTAGAATTTCTGTACTTCTAACAAGTATCTAAACTCTCACCTTCAGCTATCTTTTAAATAAGTAATTATTCCTCTCCAGGAGAAAAATTCCATTGACAATCATCAGATGCCAGGTAACTACTCACTCTTGCTCCAGGTTAATTTATCGACAGATAGCTGCAAGTTACATTGAAAGGGATAAAATTCTGGCACACAAACTTTTTGTTTCTGAGCTCAACCATGTCAGAATTTTACCAGTAATCTCAGCTCAGTTCCCAGCAGAACTAGGAAAATGTTCATTAAGACGTATCATGGCAGATTGGATGTGACACTCTAGTTGGCAGATTTGCCAAGAATTATAGAATTACAGAATCAAAGAATGGTTTGGGTTGGAATGGGCCTTAAAGATCAGCTACTTTCAACCCCATTGCAGTGGACCAGACACACCTTTTGCTAGAACAGGTTGCTCAAAGCCCCATCCAGCCTGGCCTTGTATTCATAAACATACCTATGCCAGAGAGGATTGAATGCCATTAACACAACCAAAGCTACCCATACCCTGTCAAAACGAGGTCTGTGTCAGGGACAAAAGGCATCTCTTATCTAAGAATATTTAAGAAAGTTTGAGAACAGCAAAAGAAAAAGGAAAAAAAAATAAAAAGAAGGCTATACGTACAATGATCAGACTAAATGAATTTTTCTTTCCCTAGCTTCCTATATCAGGATGGGCGTAACTGGTGAAACAGTATCAAGATCATTATCTCTAGGATCCTACCACCATCTGTTATAAAACTAAACTGCAAAACCAGATTCAGCCTTCCGAATGGCAAGTTAAAAAACCACGTGTCACTTGAGAAGTCACACCAAACCTTCCAAGGCATAAATGAAAATTCAGGTTAAAAGGTGAAGAGTACTTATCTCCATACATATCTTCCTTCCAGAAAAACTGTGAAGTCTCACTCCTGTCATTCATGCAGTATGCTATGGTACTTCTAAATGTGAGTCCTACAAATGAAATAAACCTCAGACAAAGATTTCTTTGGATATCATATAATCATAGAAAGATCTCTAAGATCACCAAGTCCAACCATTGAAATCATCCTGTCTTTATTGTCCCACGAAATAACACTGATTTCTCAATGTCAATGTGATTTCAAAAGTTTCGCAATTGTGTAGGAGGATGAATAAAGAAATAGAGCAATCTGATCCAGCTGTTGTTATCTATATCTTTATACACACATATATGTAAAATAAATTAAAAATACAAAGTATGTTATTCACTAGTTCCAAGCCCACAGCAAAAGCAATTTCAGTGAACTTGGAAAATCTAGAAATATGTGAAATTAATTGCTTCAGCTCTTCAGAAGTTTAACATTTTTGTCCAAATATCTGAAAATTTTGTCCAGACTATGCGCTTGCTGCCACATTTCTTCAAAATTTGTATAATTAGTTTATTTGCATAAGAAGACATCAACATAATAGCAGCGGATATAGAAACATTTCACTAGGGAATCCAAAGAAAAATTAATGTCTGTAGTCTCATTTCTACAAAGAAATCCATCTTGTTTCAAAAGGAAAAAAAATAGGGTTTCTGCTCATTGATGTATTAATGTTAAAGATGAGCTAAAATGGCTTGTGAGAAAAAATAATGCATCTAGAGAGAAACATTGTCTAGAGCAATATGTGACTAACATCACATACACGACACACACAGCACCCAACACTGGCATAGCAGCAGGACACAATAAGTTGCAGAGCCATGCTCAAAGTCCACTGAGGAAAAATACAGGGGTAGGTTTTCTTCAGACCTGGAATGGAAGATTGAATCTTTTTTGAATCTTTTTGAATTTTTTCATTTTGAGATTGTTACCTGGATTGTTGATGGGGTGAATCTCTGAGCCTTTCCTGCCCATATTCTCACTCACTGGAGGAAACGGGGCCAGAGGAGAATCTGCAGGTCAGAAGGGATGATAGAACTCAATGTCAATGTAATCAGAAATTCTTGTTTTTGAAGAATAACATTAGTGGGAAGAATGTGTCTTTGTTACTGTTAAAAGCGTTACCTCCCTGCTGAGTGCCATGCTCTCATTTTTTATCTGTGCTTGTTTCTTCCTGCTCAATTGTTTTTTTTTTGGCTCAGCGAAGATGTGTTTGCATATCTTCTGAACAAAATAAGTGCTGATTTTTTTTTTCCCAAAGTCCGTGGCCATGGCATCCAACAGACAGTGGTACACAACCTGCTGGGAAGTGCCAGTCTGAGTCAGCCAGCCTTTTGTGTGTCACCACCGAACAGATGGTGGTGTATCTGTACATCTGCAGATACAGATGCTGGATCCTGGGAAGAGGTTTTAGCACCAGACTAGCGCCCAGCTGGCACAGCTGCATGGCTTAGGTGTCAGCTCAGTTCTCAGCTTGAGCTTGATGTGTATGATACCACTCTGAGAATTTCTCTGACAATATTAGACAATTTACAAACTGAAGTGTCTCATAAAAGCAGAGGAAGAAGACTTAACTCACAACATTTTAAAAGGAAGAGAACATTGAGACAGCATTTTCCCAAGAAGTACCTGCTGGAGACAGTGGCACATGGTCAGCCCACACACACAAATTGTCTTCCCGACCTAGAGAAGGCACACTGCAGCTGCAGTCATTCAAAGCTCATTTTACATAGTGTGATCAATGACATTTTCTGAACTATTTTTTCTTTTATAAGATCACAGTATCTAAATTTTAACTAGAAATATTTTAAGTACATGATACAAAAATGACGCTATTATTTTTAAAAAATAATTTATGACCCTAACCTTTCAATTATAATGGGGTTAGGACCTCTCTGTGTCTGTATTTGAGTGTAAGAGAGTATCTACATCTATCTGTCTAGGAGCTGAATTACTGAAAATGAGTGTTACTCTAAGAATTTATAATTATGACAAGCATAATTTATAATTATAAACCTCATAATACAGAAGGGAGATACTGTTGATTTTCTTGATGTAAAGAGGATGACTCATATTGCCAAAATGTGTTGCTGTCACAGTTATTAAAATATCTACTTGCAATGTCACATTCTTTACAATGTTTTCAAAAAAATTAAACAAAATCCAAATGAACCAAAGATAAGCCCAGTGAAACTGAGGCAAAAAGAAAATCAACTTGGTGTAATTTCCAAAAGCTCCAAGATCAAAGGAATCCAAGATAAAGGAGATACTGAACTACTAATTCACCTACCTTTTCCTAATCTGTCAGCTCAGCATTTGAGTTGGACAGAAGTATTAGTATTAAGTCAGTGTTTATATCAGATTAGAACATTCCTGACTTTTGCAGAGTCCAAGGTAAATATTTCAAACAGGCACTTATCAGAATCAATTTTCTTGATGGCATTGCTATTTACACTTTTTTTTCTCTGCTAACCAAAATGCATCTGATTACCCAATCCACCCAGAAAGGAAGTAAAACTACATTCTTTAAAATCTGTAGCGAGCTACCTTTTTTAAGGCTATCTCAGCCTGGTTTCCTGGGACTGTGTGGCAGTGTAATTCAGAAGGAACTTCAGGCTTAACTGACTGAGCATGAGAAAGAGTCAGACCTTTCTATTTTGTTTGATTGCACTTGTTAGAGTAAATTGCATTATCATAAATTAATTCTATATGACTATATTTTTGCATAGAGTAATGAAGAGGACCAAACACATGTGCTAAACACATCTTAATACTGGACTGACCAGCATTGTTTGACTTTCTGTGTTCTACGTAACAATGTGCAAAACCTAGTGGAAACATTTTTTGAAAAAATTTCAGAGGTCTGATTTCCATTAATCTAACTGTTGTTGTTATCATTATTGAGGGAATGACCTCATGGAGGGCTGTGACAGGAGAGCAAACTCATTCTGGTGTCCAGGAATGAAGCTTTATCTTATCTGAGACACTGTGTTGTCTTCCTTTTCCATAGCATATGGGATATTTGGCAGGAGCTCTTTCGTGCTTATGTCCCAGAGGGCAGGCATTTAAAGGAACTCACAAACCTGCAGTTGATCTTCTTACCCAGAGCCTTTGAGAAAGTGAAAAATGTTGTTTGGAAATGTTTCATAAAATAGGTAAGAATATTTCAGGATCACTACACAAGTTATAGACTGTATGATGCAATGCAGTTGTCACTTAGACTGGCGCTGGTGTATGGAAAGTCTTCTCTTCCTATTGAGGGAAGGGGAAAATAGTTCCCAGAAAAATCTGATAATTATACCTTTTTTTTTTCTTGCTAATAACTACTCTGGGATGTATTGCACTTATAGAGTCAGGAAATCCAACTCTTTTGCTGTAGAAGTGACCTCAATAAAAAATGTTAATGGAGATTCACTCTTATTGGCATTCAGACAGAAGAACTGCCCTGGGAGAAGCGGGAAGAAACACTTTCTCCCAATATACAACTCCCACGTAAAATCTGAGAGAGCAGTGTTGTCTTTATTAAAGACACACTAGTGAATTTTCTCCCTTCATGATTTAGAACCTATGCTGTGCATACCAAATGCTTAACATCTGGAAAGCAAGCAAAGGCAATGAAAAATACATTTATATATAATATATATATAATATAATATAATATAATAAATATATTTTTATATAATAAATATATATAATAAATATATAATATAAATATAATATAATATATAAATAAATATATTATATATATAATATAATATATATATAAAAAGATATATATATATATATAATTTTTTTTTTTTAAATGCTGGAGGTTTTTAGCCAATGTGATATTTATAGGGGAGGAACAACAAAACCATCTCACAATTTTCAGGAATTTACATTTACCAAGATCTTCTCATACACCATAAGGTATTATTTCTGTCCTCAAATACTACACCACAAGCATTTTAATTTAAACAATTATAAGCACCATTGTATATGTGTATATATATATATAAAATGTGTGTGCAGTTATTGCACTAAATTCATTCATTACTGTTGTGATGCTGTTCTGAGGCCTCATTTATCACAGAGGGAGAAGGACTATGCTTGAGCCAAAGAGTTTGCACAGTCATCAAGACACAAGATATCAACCTGCTGCATAACCAAAAAAAAAGGGATCTGGAGACAGAGGAAAGAGAAAAGAAATCAAAAAGAAAATAAAGGTTAACTGTTTGATTCTGAGACAATACAGTAAAAATAAGTTAAGTATTCTTAAAGTCTACCTTACTGTTTAAGACCATATTCACACACGACTTTGGACAACTAACTCTTTTTACGTAATCTTGATTCAAATGTTAATTAAAGCAGGTAGAATTTACCTACAGACTTAGGACTGAATCCTAGACCATGGGCACACTGATGACCAGATCTGACCAATTTCAGTGGGAAATAGAATGAAATAATGCAAAGAAAAGCTTGACCTAGAGACAGAGATGTCCTCAAGGGAGTGTGCCATGATTGTTGAAGATTACGGGACAAATATAAATGGAAGAAAATTAAAAAGTAGCTTGTCAGGGCATCAAGACACCAACAGATATCAAAGGAATGTAATAGGGAGGAGGGCAATGAGCAGTAATGAAGACAAGGAAGAGGTGAAGGTAAATGAGATGTTTGTTTTTTAACAAGCTAATGTAAGATTAGCATCAAGTAGAAGTATTTGGAAAGCAGGGAACAGTGTAGAACTAAAGAAGAAGAAGCATTTCTGGAGAGATAAATTTGTGAACTATATACTTAACATTATTTGGAATAGATTGAGAAGAGATTATTGAACAAGAAGAGGTTTAATGTGTAAAATCCTTTGCATTTTGAATTAACATTTCATCCATTATTCAATTATATGTATATAAATTTCTTGAATAATTCTAAAATTTTGTTCTGACTATATAGGGTGACACTGAAATAACTCGAAATATAATAAAAATTAAGTCTTTCCACAAAATTAACATCTACGAGAAGGCTATTATCACCATTTTCATGTGAAAGAAGTTTCAGGTTTTATCAGTTATTTTCTTTTAAAGTATAAATGTTAAAATAATAAGACAAATTTTGACTGACTTTCAATTGCTTTGTTTATTGTATTCAAAAATAGACAAAAACTTGTTCCTTGCTTCTTTCAACTTGTACCACTATACATGGTTAGTACTGACCAGAAGAGAATGAGATTTTTTTTGCCAATAGATACTATTTGATAGGGGCTTACCTAAGAATCTTGTTTGGCAATGCACATTCCTCTTCTTCATTATAAATAATTGATATTCGCAATTGTCACGACAGATTTTTTGCTGTTGTTGACTGAACAAAATTCTTCATACAGTCAGAAGTATTTTACAGTCCAGAACTTATATTTAGGTGGTTTAGCCATTCATGTAAGCTACATCTTCCACACTGACTTGGGTTGTTAGATTGGAACAAATTTTGAACCACTGAGGTCAGATGCTGACAGCAGTGCACTTCCCAGTCCTGAAGAAGATAGGAAGGGGGAAAGCCACGCTGTTGAATGTACTGCAGGAATTCCTCACCTGTAACTGCTGCAGATCTTTGTTTAACATTGTTACATGCAGCAAGGTCTTTAAATTTCTAAGCTGTTTTACTCTATGCTTATGTTTTCTTTTAAAAAGGAATTACAGATTGTATTGTCAGATAGAAAATAAAACACTAGTTGACTGCAGTCTATGTTTTCAGAAGGAGCATAGATAAATTCTGCCTTCATCTATGCTGGTACAGACCTAACAAAATAATTATTCACAGGGATACAGCTTGGTTATGTTCCCATGACTGGTTTTTTCTCTCACCATGGAAGCACTTTTATTATCAGTTCTTCTGTCAAAGTCTGAAGAATTTGCCATCAGTGGCTAGTGCAATGTGAATTTTTGTAGTCTTAGTTGATAGCTACGTGAAAGGGATTAATGTCACAAAGAAGTCGTCATACATCTGATGTTATAGGACAAACACAACAATGACAAATTTTATCTTGATAAATGGGAAAATACAGAAAAATAAGCTCCAATTAATTTCACTGGTTGCCTCATATGGGATTAAATATATATTGGGAGAGAAATACAATCACACTTGCACAGCTGTTGTACTTCCTCAGTCTTTTCTGAGGCTAAATAGTGAACTTCATCTGTAAAGCTGGCACATTTCTTGAGCACTATTTTGACTTTTTAAAAATCTTCGTCTGATCTAGTGAAGATTCAGCGGCAGCTTTGACCTCAGAATGGACTGAGGACTATGTCAAGGCAAGGCTTATAGGTAGAGATAATATATAATTACTAGCAAGTTACTGTAGCTGGAAAATCTTGAAAAATTTCAAGCCCACAAGGCTTTCTTAAGTCTTTTAGTTATTTTAGCAAATATCTTTGTGGTAACAGAACATAATTACACAATGAATTCAGCTTTTCCTCATATGCCCAGATATTAGCTGATTGAAGGAATGACAGTGACAAATTAATCTTTCATTACAAAGCAGAAAAAAGTCTTGTATATTAAAAACATTTTCTGCTTGCTTTCCAGAGGTTTTCATACTACTTCAAATACCCTTTCACAATACTTTGTGCAAGATGCAAGCTTGAATTTCAGTGACATTGCTCATGAGCAAGTATGTTATTTTTTTGAAAAGTCTTCTAAATACTCAGGAACTAACGCAAATGCAACTATTTCTAACAAACAAACAAAATGATTTAATATCTATACATACAATAATTATTAAATTATTTTAGAGACAGGAATTTGTTAGCAGCAGTACCCAGAGAGCATGTTAAATAACATACTGTGTAAAAAAAACATTGTTGAGGAACATGTGACAAACCACAACTGAGTCTGATCATATTCAATTCTCTAGCTTAAAAAAAAACAAGAGCAAGAAAAATGACACATCTAAAAGGCATGTTTGTTTCAAGGGAAATGCAGTAACTCCTTAAGGCCATGAGAACAGTTAGATCAGAGTGAGATAAAACTGTGGGAAAGCCTGAAAACTACCCCAGAATGTTTTCAATAGGATTTCTTTCAACTTTTTATTTTAATGGATGATGTAAAAATTAAAGCTTGTTCCTTGTATTACAGTTTAAATTTTGTCAACAGTGAAGTTTGGAAAAAAAGATTGCCCAGGGAAAATTCATGAGCTGAGGAGGCGTATTTGGAACTACTGAGGTAGAATGGGACACGTTGCTTTAAAACAATTAGGTATAATCTAATATGGCAAAGACTTTAGACATCTGTCAAGGTAAATTTCAGTCAAATTGTGTTCTAAGCTCTCCAAACCTTCTAGTATTTGGGGTTCAGGTGAGAGAGATTTTAAAAAAAAAGTTAGTTTCATTAGAGTCTCCACAGTTAGTGGATTTGGAATTCTTTTGTTAGCCAGTTTTGACCCACATCAGAAAACTGAAAAGTATCATGCAAAGGTCTCACAGGGGAAGCATCTCATGGATGTCAAAATGAATCACTTTACAACTCTCCACTTACCTTCATTTTTCAATAATTAAAAGAAAAGCCAATGAACGAAGGACAAGTCTAAAAAACATCTCCAATTTTTCTTTTGTCCAGCCTAACAGTGCCACATATAATCATTTCTTTATCCTCTGAAAGGGTTTACAGTTAACTTATCTCATGAAAATAACTTCTAACCAAGCACCAAAAGTATTTGAAGGCTGCTTTTCTTTACTCCAAAAAAAGGAGAAGTTATAAAAAGGAGAAGTTGAGAAAGTTATAACTTGACTAAAGCCCTAAGTTTTCAGCTGGTCTTCCTGTTCTGTGATGTTCCACAACACCTTAGCCATTACCATACCAATTCCTTGCAAAGTTTGACATTCCCATTTCCACTCTCCAGTATATTCCTTCTTTGTTCCTGAACTGTGGAATGTGAGTTATGAGATTCGGGCATGATGTAATATTAGACATCTAAACTGCAGTCATGAGATAGTCAGGTGTAGACTAGGGCAAAGAGATGTATAATTCTGCAGCGGATTTATCCAATGCAGTAGATATCTCTGTCAAAATGTAATGAATTGCACCCAGAAAATGTCTGCTTTTCTCCACTCATTGTAGAAGCAATCCCAAAAGCTGGCTCAGGTGTAAGTATTTATACTGAAAACAATTAACCTTGAAGTTTATGAAAATCTGTGGTAGGTTTCTTAAATGAACCTGATCAGGTCAGCATGGTGAAAACAAAGCATCTGAGACACCTTCTCATTGTTTAATAACAGCTGAGAAAGGGAACAAAGAAACCACAAGAATGGGAAAAAAAGTTAGCAGAGAAACCGCAAACACATAAGTAACTTTTTTGTATATTTCTGAGCAAGCTGGAACTTAAGTGAAACTATACATGTTTGTGTGTCCTTTGTGTATAGAGATGGCACCAGAAAGAGTGGAACAAGTACAGCAAAATCACTAAATCACTGTCATTGATATCAGTCATTCCAGTGGATTTGGAAATATCGCTTGGAAATTTAAGCGGCACTTAGTTTTTCCTACTGGTATATTGACTCACCTAACAAGAGCCATCTTATACCAGTTTAATTGAAAAACAAATGCATCTCATACCAGTATGGTTTACCAGTCTTCAGTGGCAGTGCAGGGCAGAAGCTGTATGTGTTGAGAACTGCCTGCACAAGGATCACACAGATGCAAATCCCTTCTCTGATCCCAAGACTCAGTACTTTCTGGAATCTCTCTGGCAAGAAAAGAATATCAACAGAGATCTCTGAATCTCTTGAAGATTGGCTAAAGTGGAATAGTGGCAGGAGAGAAAGGAGGATTTTATGATATATCTTCCTTGGTGTAAGGTCATTCATGTTCTCAATCATTCTTTGCAACCCCTCTGCACTTCACATTGAGTTAGTTCTGAAATGAAGACCAAACAAAAGACTGAATGGCCAAAAGACTGGAAGGTTGTCATTTCACTGAGGCACAAAGAAAAGTAAAAAAAAAAAGCTAGGAAAGAAGGTACAATCAATATAAAATTCCAGGGAAATTTCAGCAGCTAAGTGATAGCAATGTCAATTGAAACACAAAGACATGTCTTTCTGAATGCTAAATCATATTAACATTAGGCTATAATGCAAAATTAATGGAAATAAAAATTTTAAAAATTCATTGGAAATTAAAAATACTCAAATAATAAATTTATAATTAATAGAAAATGATTGAAAATAATGTGCAGTAAGAAATTTTGAAGGGTATAAAATAACAGACTGAAGTTTTCCACTTAATTTACCTGTTTCAACTGTAGGTCTGGGGCACTCTTCATCATCAGCAAACCCTGCCATGCAGATACTTTGACTAAAAGGGTTTCAATTTCAGGCAGAAGTGCTGTTGTACTGACCAAATATCTTGCAAGTTATTGCACTTTATGTATGTGTGGCCTATTGTTACATGAGTCTCTTTTTTTTCTAATGGCACCTTCTGAATGTTTTGATCTAAGGAAGAAAAAAGAAGTGAATCAGTGGAACAAACCCAGAATACTTCTGTCTTTGAGAGGGAAATCAGCATTACACCACTTAAGAGCTTTTGGATTTAAACATCTCCTTGAGGCATTTGCCTGAAGGTTACATGAGAAATGTGGCTCTGAGTCAGCCCCTGGTCTGAATCCCTTCATGAGAAGCCCAATCTGAGCTGTTTGGTTCAGCCATGAAATGCTGGAGTTAACACAATCCTTAGACTTTAGGCTTCTGATGACCGCAAGAGGTGATGGTTTCTGGGACTGAGGAACCACACTTTGCACTGTGCAGTGCACAGCATGCAGCACCATTTCTTAATCAAATAAGATTGGTGTAATTATGTTGCATATTTTTTGGCATATGTCCATTCATTCTAATACATTTTGAATCTGTTGGCTAACTTGAAGCTGTCTTAGGGGAAAAAAACTACTTGAAGATTTAAAATTCCAAAGTACTTTCTGCAGCTGGTGGCAGGGGAGAGGAGAAAAATGTTTTTATGGGAAAGTTTGCAGCATCAGTTCAACTCTCATGCTGAAAGGGAAATGGGTTCTTATTACAAGTGTCCTGCTACCCAAAACTCTACAGGAAGCATTCAAGGTCTGCTTTGCAACAGAGCAGCCAACTATGAGAGAAATCCACAGAAATCAGGCTTGATTGACTCCACTGCTCACTGGATACCTGGTTCTAGTGACGGCAACATGGATTTACGCTCCACCCCCAAGTACCAACAGGAGATCAGAGAGAAAATCTGGTGGTCCTAAAGAAAAAAACAGAAAAATATTAAGAAATTATGGGGTTTGATGACCTGTACTCCCGAGAAGTGGCAATTGCCTACATTCATTGATACCAGATCTGTCTGTAGCTTACCAGAAAATTTCTCATCCTCTGCTGAGACTATTAAAAGCAGAAAGTGGTCTTGTAGCATTTTGAATTCAAGATACCAAAGATATTAGCAAAAAATAAATTAGTTTCAATTTAAGGTTTTACATTCTGTGACATAGACTACAGGTATTTTATGGGAAAGGACACTTATTCTTACATTTCATATAAAAAAGTCAAATTTATATGGAAACAATTTTATTGTGCTTTCACTTCTCAAGCCTACTCTTTTTTTTTTTTTTTTCTAATAATATCTGAATTTGAAGCTGAATTTTCAAATGGTGTCCTTTAAGCCTGACTGGAATTTAAACCATACATACCCAAAATGCTTTATAAATACTAAGTCTAGGGATGTCTGAAATGTTAGTAACATTTAGCTCAAATTTTTACTATTCAAACAGTGAAAATTGGTCTCCTCATCACATAACTCCAGTGGAAATTTCTGTGAGTACAAACATCCTTGGCATCTTCTATGCAAATCTTATGCTGAATTTTTATTGCACCTGCTTTATAAAGACTACCCTTACAAGTAATTTATTCTCTGTTTTTATTTTTCAACTCAGTCAGTTAGGCATTTAAATAGTTCTATATTAGGTAAAATATAATTTAAAAAGTGAAATGGTCTGGAAAATGTATTTTTTTAGCATTCACTAGCTCAGCTGTGACATCTCTACTGTTTCAAATATATTTTTAATAACTTGCAAGTGGATCAGCTAGCCATACCCTCCCTGTATTTGCAGCTGCAGCTGTGTCTAATCTGAGGATCTAGAGACAGTCAGAAGTCTCGGTATATCTTGTTCAGACATGCAAATGCATCATCGCCCTGTGCCATTGATCTTTTAAGCAGGGCTGAGTAAAAACAGCACCAATGTTCAGCAGACTTCTTCTTCTGTCCATGGAAAGAAATCAGGTTTTCTCAGGAAAACTGATGAAATCGTAATTTTTTTCCCATTCCAGTATATGTTAGTAATTTTTGTGTGAAATAATGTATAATTAATAATGATGCCAAGCCATAGGACAAGAGGCAACAGGCAGAAACTGATGCATGGGAAGTTCCACCTGAACATGAGGAAGAACTTTGCTGTGCAGGTGACTGAGCACTGGAAGAGATTGTCCGGAGAGGTTGTGGAGTCTCCCTCACTGGAGATGTTCAAGAACCATCTGGATGCAAACCAGATGTGCAGTGTGCCCTAGGATGACAGTGACTGAGCAGGGAGGTTGGACCAGATGATCCAGTGTGGTCTCTTCCAACCTGATCCATTCTGTGGTTCTGTGGTTCTGTGAAACTGTGATTCTATGAATATATAGGGGAACACATGCATTTTGAGTGGATACAGTTTTTATGAGTTTCTTTTGGCTGGAGATTACGTTTGCTCAGCTTTTTTAATAATAGAAAAGAAGAGAATTTGAAGAAATACCCTTTCACCTCTGCCACAATATTATTGTTATCATTATTATTATTTCTGGGGTTTGGGAGCAGCTTAATTTTTAAGTTAATATTATGAGCATGCACTCAAGATTTCTGGATACTGGACTTAACCTATGCTTAACAGTCATTTAGCAAGATGCGGCCAAAAGCACTAATAGGCATTGGGATGCCTGATAGAAAAAAAAAAAGCACGTGTGAAGTACATTGTATTTTTATCTTCATATATTCCAGATAGAAGCAGTGCATTTCACTTGCCAATTAACAGGAAGCAGAGAGGTTTAGAGATGGGAAATATAAATACTCTTTGGTTTTAGTTTGCCTATGACCGGAGATTCACTATTTGTTAGAACAAGGTATTGTCTTCAAAGCAAGTCATACTGCTGTATATTACTCTGATGAAGGCTTTACTAACTCATAAATTTTGCCACACACATCTGTTTTGGCTGCGGCGTTAGACACTTACTGCCTGCTGCTGGTGTCTCAAACAAGTCAGGACTGAGCTTTCAAACCAAATCTTCTATACAATATAGAGTCTGGAGAGTTATTCTCACCCAGGCTCAGGGAAAGACCATTATGAGCATGTAACTTCAGCCCACTCAGCCCACACCGAGGCAAATCCTGCTCAGCTGAGTAAAATCCAGGTGGTAGCTCTGTCGCTGCAGTTCTGCTGTCCTGTCCTGAGTGGCTGGCAGCTGTATGGGGTGTTCAGAGCCACCACTGTCAGCAGAAGTTCAAACCCAGCCACTGCAGGGTCATCACTCACACATAAGCAGCTGCCTAAAGTGACACGGGAGAAACCACACAGGAAGTATTAAACTGAGAAATGGATGATGTCTTTGGTATCAGGGTAAGGCTGTTTAATTCTGCCTTGTGCAGCCAAAAGAGGTTCCCAAGTTAGGGAAGCGTGACAAACAAAAAGTAAAAAAGAGAAGTTGAGGATTTTTTGTCAACATGTGGGAAGACATTTTGATCTCTCATGCCAGGAGCAGGTGTGTGCAGGGAAGCATAAGGAGTGAAACAGGTCACAAGACATGTCCCCATTTTCCAGAAAGTGCTTTCCTCACTACATGCAATGGCCATAGTCCTATCTTCTGTCCCTTGTGCTTTACTGATGATCTGGTTTAATTAAAATAGGCAAGGCAGGGAAGAAGGTTAAGATGTCCAGGGAAAGCATTATTTTAGAAAGAACAAAGAAAGCCAACAAATAATGAAGTCTACCTTTTTGTGCAAGGATTTCCTGAAGCTCTTTCAGAAAAGGAAGAAGCAATACATCCCATTTCTTTGCAGGAATTATGAAGTTTTTGGCTATTTTCAAGTATTATTAAGGTGTCAGCAGCTGGAAGGAAAAAAACCCAGAACCATATATAATAAACAGATATAATTTGTGTGGTTTACATCTTATTCTCAGAAAGCAGCTGTTCATTTGGGAGTTTTTCCATGAGAGACAATGAATTTCTTTGTCAAGGGCCAACATTTCCACTGACTATAACACAGGAGAGACCATGACATCACCATTTGAATATGTGGCTATTTTTATAGACTCAAAGTGCAATTTCAATGCTGCCTATATAAATATAAACATATGTATTAATCTTAGCTGAGTGATAAGCAGTTATTTTCTACCAGAATTGCTGATAAAAATACCTACAACTCAGTAGAAGTTTTCTTTTGAAATGTTGGCTTTTGTTAAGAAAACTGAAAGAAGTCTGACTTCTGCAAAAAATACTCAGCTTAGCTGCAATCATAATTGAAAATTTGTTGCTGTTGTAGAAATCATTTCTCTAAATGCTTGGAGACATTTTCATGCTGTGATGCTATAATGGTAACTACGCATCCAGTATAAAACATGGAAAAATACTGTAGTTATTCATATTCTTGATGTTCTGCAGTTATAATGCCTCCAGGAAATGCCTAACATCCTGTTGTTTGAACAAGAAAAATGATCCCCAATCCATGAACAAAAGTTACTATTTTCACTGTCATCTTGGAGGAAAGGAGACTGAAAAAAGGTCCTGGGAGCAAGTATTGTTATTGCCATACCTGAATTTTTTGAGATTTGTGTTCAGAAGCTACAATAGGGATGAACTGCTCAGGGCACAGTCAATTGCTTTCTGATGCCCTCATTTTTCACTGAATTTGACATCTCTGTCTTCCACAAACTAATAGGACAATATCAAGAGTAAAAAGTATGGAACATTTAAAGATAATAGATTCTGCTAGTAAAATTTGTAAAATTGCACTACTAAGTTATTGCAGCTGTAGCAGAAAATGGTCATTTACAAGTAGTCCTCCTACTTTTTTTAAGACTTTCAAGCACATGTTGTACACTACCCAAGAGGAAAAGAAGCTCCCTTCTTTAGGGTCACCCCATATTTTCCCTCATGCAGAGTCAGGTGAAGCAAAAACTGTGCGCACAAGCAAAGCAGAACAAGGAATTCATTCACCACTTCCCATCAGCAGGCAGGTGTTCAGCTGCCTACAGGAAAGCCAGGCTCCACCACTCAGAATGGTGATGCAGGCAGGTGAAAACCATTATTCCAAACATCCCCTCTTTTCTCCTTCCTCAGGTTTATATACTGAGCATGAAGCCACAGGGCATGGGACATCCCTTGGGTCACTTGGGGTCAACTGTCCCAGTTAGTCCTCTCACAGCTTCTTGTGCACCCCCAGCCTGCTTGCTGCTGGGTTGGGATGAGAGGCAGAAAAGGCCTTGGTGCTCTGCAAGCACTGTTCAGCAAGAGTGCAAACATGCTATCAGCACTGTTTCCAACACAAATATAAAGCAGAGTCCCATGCCAGCTATTAAGAAAATTATCCCAGACAGAACCAGCACTGAAGTGCTGCCTCTCGTCCCATCCTAAGGCCTGGTTCAGTAATCCACATAAATCTGAAGATTTTCCTTTACCTCATCGTGTTTGACATGTTCAGATACTGGTTAAAACAAAGGGAGTGTTTAGTTTCTCAAATGCATCTTCCCAGTAGAGCTCATGAAAAGCCCCACAACTGTATAAATTTTCATTTGAGAATAAAAACTGATGTTGAATTTAAAGTTAAATTCCCATTGATTTTAATGAGATGAGACATGAACCCTTGAGGTTTAAAACAAAAAAAAAAAAGTAAGAAAAAACCCTTAAAAAACCCTTTATTGTCTCTTCTAGCTTGGAAGGCTAGGTTTTTATAAGATTCTCCAAAGCACTGATCTAAGAGCACCATATCCCCTAGTAGAGCTTGTATCAGTCAGTGCAGCTGTACAAAGACTTCTTTAAATTTGATGCCAAGAATTAGCTGGAAGTGAAGTGTCACTCAGCTAACCATGTCACTTGTTCAAGCCTGCAAGACACAAAAATATCCCGATGCTGTTCACAAAAGGGGAATGATATCTTGCACGCAGTTCACATTTTGTTCTCTTACTTGGCACAACAACTAAATCTGAGTGGCATCTTGTTTAATTGTTCTGCACAATTTCTGAACATTTGAAACTCTTTAGCTTTTTTCCATATGCATCTCTACTCCAAGTTTTAGAAAACAAACAAATGTTTGGGTGGGGTATGTGCTGATGTAGCTAAATTTCATGTAAAGAAAGTATGTTTTCAACTAGAATCAATTCCTAACCATCCAGCTTAATTCAGCTATTATCTGGGGTATGCTTTGATATGTTTAACAAGCTGTCTCTGTCATAACCACAACACCTTGGAATATTACCACTTTTACATTTATCAACACATTGAACCTAACTCAATTTTTTTCCTGTTGGAGCAAAAATAGGCATGCTTTCTCCATCTAACACAAACAGCTGTGGGCTGTCAGAGCTTTATAACTGTTTGTTTGTTATTAAGGAAAATGTATATGTAGGAGTTGTGAAAAAGGAGCTGAAAGTTACATTTAATTCATAACAGATGCTACATAAAATGATATATTTTCTCAAGTGGATAAGGAAGAGAAATTTTAAATCCAATCAACAATGCTAATCTTTTTAGTTACTTCATTAAATAGCTTTAATAATCCTTATAAGTACATAAAATTTGGCTAATATCTCAAACACATAATTTTAGGCACACAGCTGTAATCCAGAATGCAATGCTTAAGCACTTCAGACACTTCAGAATATGGAGTTCTAGCTATCAGCCCTTCCCAAAGACAATAAACAGTTTTTTATTAAATTCTATTAATCTTTAGTGGACCACACAACAGGTGATTCACGGTGTTAATAAGAATCCACAGCCAAGCCTCTGCAAGCTCAGTATGTTCAATCCTTGCAGAAGGACATAACATCAACTAGATTTTCCATTTGACTGATTAAGTCACTCAAAATACTAACTTGAGCACTTGTCTTCTGTTTGTAGTGGTTCCTGAAAGGCAAGATAACTAAGTCTTCCCATTCCCTTTGCACCCTGGGGTAATTCACAGGGAGAAAAGGGGAAAGGGAACAGTTGACACATATTCCCTTACCAGTTTGAGTTTCACCAGTTAGAAGGAAACAAAAAATAATCAGGGAATAAAATTTAATACAATTCAACTATATGATAATGAAGTATGTTACAGAAAAATCCCCATATACAACAGAAAACACATCTACACAGTACTATAGGTAAGAAGATAAAGAAAAAAATCCCCAACTACAAAAGCTAATGATAGGGAAGGAAGAGAGAGAACAAAGAGAAGGGATCTAAACTAATTTAAAAACTTTTCCACTCACGCAGTTATTCATACGCTGGCATTGCAGTTCACAAGACATCTGAGATTCGTTTGCTAACGGGAAGGAAGGAGGGAAAGAGGGAAAGAGGGAAGGAATTCGAAAGGAAGGAATTCGGAAGGAAGGAAGGAAGGAAGGAAGGAAGGAAGGAAGGATATCAGTAGCAATCCTAGTTTTTTGGTAATAAGTCAAGACTTCAGGACTCACAGCTTATATTTTAGTTTAAAAGCTATACAGCTATTTTATTTTTATTTAGAAATAGATGTGCAGCAGGCATCAATGTAAAATATACGTAAGATACGACTTTAGCAGAAGCTTGGGAATGTTTGGTCTGATTCTTGCAAGTTGCAGCAGACCAACCAATTGTCACAGAACCTGGAAGAATTGAGGTTATGGGTGTAAAAATACTCAAAAGATTTTACTGTAGGGTAATTTTGAGCACCAAGATGCCTTTGTACCTCACTTCTAATTGCTTTAGTGAAATCTGGATGTGGCACTTTAAGCACATCCCTTTGAGAATATTCCCCAATGCATCAGATTTCCAATTGTTATATTTCTCTTTTAATTATAAATTAACACCTTTCTCCATAGAACCTAAGAGCTGTCCAAGCAGTGGAACTTTATCACATGATTAAAAGCCCAAAACTAAAAAACTATGGAAGTTTGTTTGTTTTGGTTTAGTTTGGCTTGGGTTTTTTACTAACTGCTGAGAGTTTTATTTAACAGCTCTATATTCTGCTTTTTGATTAGGACCATACAACACATTTCCTCAAGTCCAGCATGAGACACACTCACCTGCCTTAGCACACTTTCACGCTTTGCACCTGCTTTTCCAAGAATGTTTATCCCAGAGAAGATTACTCATCTGTGAGCCCACAGACTTGTTTTATTTAATTTTTGATAAAATGCATATGGAGAAAATACTGTTTGACATTGTGTGAGTTTTTTTTCATGTCTCCTGGTTTTGAGTTTACAGTATGAGAAAGGACCCTAGTGTATTTTAGATTTATCAAAAACCCCAGCCTGTAACAATTTGTATACAATTATAACTGAAAATTAGCATCTCAGGGCTCAGTAAACTGGGACACATCAAAATGGTTTCCAAACAAATAATCTGAGACTTGACCTGCTGGATAGTTATCTGTTTTTGAACTGGAATAAAATGAGAGATGATCGGGAGAATCTAATTTATTTTTTCTCAGTGTAGTCTACTTATCAATCTTCTGGATTTGCCAAAAAGTAGATAAAGAAATACTTCACTATTTTTTCTTTCTCTCTCATACTTTAAAACATGCTTCAAAATAGTCATGCATATGCCTATTCAAACAATTTCTTTGAATAGACTTTTAGACCTTTGATTCAGAAAATGATGTCTTTGTTGAAGAGGAAAATACATTGACAGAGGACTTGGTCCTCAAGTGACCAAGTTAAGCACATGCTTGGAAAATGTGCATTCTTGCTGTGTAGAAAGTAGGAAATATGAAAGTTGCAAGATGCTTCCTCTCAGCAAAAATCCTAATGTAACACTTGTTATTTTATTACTTGTGTTTTACTTTATTTGTGTTCAGTTGTGTTCATGTTATGCTTTATATAATTACTGCTATGAAGCACTTATATTATAAAATACCATTAATATTCACAATAATATTCAGTCAAAATGCAAATGATATTTCTTCTGTTCTGCCATGGAATCATTCTCTAGCAATAGCACATTGAGCAGGTTGTTCAGACAGTGCTGACATACTTGTGTCTGAAGTTAATTAATTACTGTATCTCATTAATTAATTTAGGGGAATGAGAAGTTGGTTTGAACTAAAAATGGAATGTTATAATAAAAGTTAAGCCAAAAAATTTTTGTCAGTGGCAGTACTTTTCTTTCAAAAATCAAAAGCTTTTTGAAAGGAACTAATTCTTTAAAAAGCCTCTATTTCATCAGCTTGCCATTTTCCAAAGGAAAGTGTTTCATCCCAGAGTTCTCCAACAGCCCTAAACATTTCTCTAGTGTTAGGCCAGCACACATGGGAAGTGTTCATTTCCACTGGCTGCACGTAAAATTGGTTTCAGGACACAGATGTTTGCAGTACAACGAAACTACTAATTTGTATTTGAGTATAAACTTCTTTTCAGATCTTCCATTATGGAAAAGTATGATTTCTCCAATTTTCCCTCTTCCCTCTCTACAACAACACCAGTTCTCTTTTCATGCCAGAGTTGTAGGATCATTAAGAACCCAAGTTAAACAAATCCTAGGCTTTCCAGAAGTTTTATCAAATAGTCAACTTTTCTGGATAGCCAAACAGGAAGAATTCAGGATTCCATCCATTCAGAAAATTATATTCTACTTTATGACTACCTGTTTAGGAATAAACTGAAAGAAATAAAAATTATATCATAGCACAAGACAGTTCTGCATTCTGTGTTGTTCATAACACTCCTGGGCATTTCAGATTTCCTCTCATTAATAGCCTGCATTGTCTATTACTTAAATAAAAATCCCAACTTGAGTAGTAGTTGCACTTTTCTCAAGTAAGATATTGCAACTCTCTTTTTTCTGTCTTGTACATGGCACAGGCCCTTAATACCATGATTTAACATTTATTTCAATTAGCTTCGAATGTATTTGAATTGAGATTCTTAGGTCATTCCATCTTGGCATTTAATGCTTGAAGATACCTTCTTATGGTGAAACTTTGGATACATAGGTGCCACTGCAAAATTTTCCATAGATTCACTGAAGTTAGGATGTCAGTTTCTGGCCAGGCAGACTCCCAGGTGGGAGTAAGGACTTCATCATTCTGCACATGGATGACATCATTGGAAAACATAGCTCTGCTGGGCTGAGCAGGGCTCTGAATGGAAGCAACCTTACTAATTTCCTTTGACAAAGAGGTCATAAAAGGGACTCAACAGATGGAAAATTCTTTCCTTCATTTCTCTGCTTCTCAAGATGTGAGAATGGCAATTTATCACACGTTGAGGACTGGAATGAAAATGTATCAACACAGAAAGTTTTATTTTCTTCACAACATTACCTTATGTCCTTCCTAATCTCTAACAGTTAATCTTCCCCCTATAAATTCTCATGAAGTTATACAACTGCTTTTGAACGTCTACTACATGGAATTTTTTTCAGTATTTTCCAGGATCTTCTCACATAGAAATGTAATATTACTGAGAAGTTTTATTTCTGATACAGGGTGGAATCTCTGAGGTTCTAACGAGTTCAAAAATCATCAGTTTATTCAGGTCTCATGCTGAGGTGACACCTTCATCTGCTATAATTTCTGAAAAAGTTCAATGGTTAGACCAGGATGTCCTGTTTAGTTCTGTTGAGTTCTCTAGGACAATTTCAGACCTGTCTTTGCAGTGAGCAACAATAACTGATCTTCAGGATAACTTTCAGTACATGGAAGTACTTTTGGACTTTTTCCCAGAATCAGCAGTTTTTAGAAGATGCCTCTCTGCACCATTCTTGAAAGACCTTCTTTACCTGTAAATTTGTCCAACGTCTCATACAGACACTACATCGACACTCCCACAAAAGTGAACCCTTTCTAAGGATTGCTAATTCTAAGAGTTACTGCAGCATTTATACCTTCTCCTGTCAGATCAAGTCTCTAACCAAGTGCTCGGTTAATGTTTGGACTTGGTGATATCAAAAGTCTTGGTTCTGTGGTTGTATGATTCTAGATTCCTCACATTTAAGATAGAAATCATTAGAAAAAATCAGAACATTTGTCTATGATTTGTAGTATAAGACAGTGTATTTCCTTCTCACATCTTATATATGCATTCCAATATCATTGAAGGAGGCAATTTTCTCTTAATTTTCAAGGACACAAAGAAATTCCAGACGGCAACAGGCTTATTGTGAATGAAGTCCAAATATAAATCCAGCGGGAAAGTTGTAATCACAAAACAACCAGACATGATTCCATTCTGATCCTGCAGTGAATGCTGCACTGATTCATGGTGTCCTGGCTAAGGATATTTCCACAGATGTTTTGAGCAATGAGCAAAAACTCCACTGGGGCTCCGGAAGTGAGTGTCCAGGCTGGCATGTGGACCCCTCCAACCAATAGACAGTTCCTCAGAGGCTTCGCCCCCCTCCCTGCTACTCTGGCCACTTCATCCACTCTTTTGTGGACCTTCCTTCCTCTCTTGCTCCCTACAGTCTTACTATTGCTTTTACAAGCAGTAATTTCTGTTGACTGCATTACACATGAATTATAATCCCCAACTCTAATTAGGTTCCACATGATCATCACAGATCGAAATTCTCGTGAAATGGTTCCATCCAGCTTTCCCAAACATTAACTTGGATGCACTTCTATTATTTTCCAGATCACACTATTTATGAATCATCTCTTACTGTAAATGGGAAAAAAAAAAGCAATTGCAGAAAAGAATTTTTTTATAAACTCTTTTCCTGACTGATTTACAGCAAGAAAATTTCTTGCCAAATGTCTTTTTACAGGACATCTCTAAATGTATTAGGAACCAATTTTATCTATATGTATGTATCTCCTATATAGTCTGCCAGATCTTACCATCACATCTCACGTTAAATGGGCCTTTACCTATACTTTACTAAACCTAAAGGTTCACTAGGAGATGTTCTGAAGCCTCAATTTATTTTAAATTGTGCAAACATTATTACAATAATTTACTCTTGTCCTCAGATCTGACTTGAATTTCTTAAACCTCATACTCTGTCATACTCTATATCACCTGTAATTAGGACTCTAGTTTCAACAGCATTCCATTCGAGTGGAACATCTCCTTTCAATGTCTGATTTTGTTTGATACGTTTTACTGTGTTAAAATATTCATTTTTTCCAAGATCATTATGGTGTGAGAGCTAGAAAACTGTTAAGACACAAAGCCACAATATGTACTTTTATGCCATACAATGTTTACTGAAGAAAAAATTCTTTAAATTATTATATTACTTATCTCAAAACAAATAAATAAAAATGACAGGAAAAGCACTAGAGCACCACTAAAAGTTTTGGCAAATGCAGAAAAAAAAACCCCAGCAGCACTCATAATGTTTTTGTTTGTTTGTTTTTAATTAGCAAAAGAACATTTTAAACTACATGCACGTGGAAGTAAAAGAACTTCTAACTACATTATGTCTCATCTGTTGTACATTTTCCTTCTAATGTGGTAAGGTCTAGATTCAGAAAAGCAGCAGACACCTTGACTTCAATTTTAGTGAAACAGCTATAAGATGCTAACTCATTGAATAAGAAACACCCTTCCTAATTACACCCTAATGTAACACTTAATTATCCAGCAAAAGAGGTCTGTAATTACTTAGTAGAGATGTCCTTCAGTAGTATAAATAAAAAATAAGAAATGATGCTGTATCAAATTTTAAATTCAGATAAGTGAAAACACTTCCCAATACAGGCAGAAAAATGAGGGTTACTTTCCGATTAGCTTTTATTTTTAATTTCTAATTTAAAAAAAAAAGTCTCTCTACAACACCTTAATTAAACTTGGTTTTTTTACTGAAAAATATTCTTAAAAGCCCCAGACCTTCTCTCCAGCCCCATCTCCCCTCAAACAGTTACAACCATTCAAATATGCATCCATTTTCTAGTTTGTTATCCATGGGTATTTTTTTGTTATTGGATACAAACCTCTAATAGAAAACAGACAGATATACTGCTAAAACTTTTCACATGCTAATAAACATAATTCAAGCTGCCATTTATGTCATTACATCACTTCCCAACAATATAAACATTTCTTATTTCAAGGAACAGGGTCTGGCACTCTACTCACACTAAATCTTCTTCACTCTGCTAGCAGACTCATTGATGTGAAGCAGTAAGGCATAAATCAGGATTAGTAGTGTCCAAACCAGTAAGGGCACGATGCTGGTTAAGGTTGATGATTGTTGTTCAAAGGGTAAACTATTCTACCACACCTAGACTTGTTTCTGGACAACATCTAAGCAACAATTTTCATGATACTTGGAAACAATTCCCAAGTCTTTGCAGAAAATATGTACCAGGAAATGACCACCTGACAAGAGAGAAGGCTCTGCAGCCTTCAAACACACAGCCACTGAGAGCATTGAGGGCTTGCCTGTGCACTACTTCAGATGGTCCATCTAAACACCGAGAGCAAAATGTGGATCATGATCACTCATCTAGAGTAGCTCTGACCCTCCAGTGTGGGAGCAGCTACTGCAGGTTTAACAGAAGGCCAGCCCACACCAAGCCACCAGAGCAGGCTCATACCCTGGCAGTCAGTATTATAAAAGGAACTGGGTAAATGCTTACTTTCCCCAAGTAGCTTGTTCACTGAAATCAGCAATTTTGTGACCACTGAATCTCTTCACAAATTCATATCTAATTTGGTAAGAAAATCTGAATGAGTTTAAGAAAGGTTTATTGTTTGTTTCTGAGTGGTGTACTGAGACCACATGAAGTTATGATTGATTTTTAAATATTTTTAGAAGCAAAAAAAGCCCCAAAAAACCCAAGTAAACAATTTTGTTTCAGCCAAAGAGAACATTTTGTTAAGCTGGAGAAAAAGTGTTGAGGGTCTCCCTTTCACAAAGCAATTGGAAACTTTTTCATTCTGGAGCAGCAGAAATTACATGCTGAGTGTGTTTGCATTCCTACACTTAACTGAAAAATCAGTTGTTTGCACAGCTGCATACTAGGAGATCTAGAAAGGCTGCTGACATATTCAAAGAACATTCTCTATACCTTCACCCTTTACCCTTTTTACATCTCAGCCAAACCTCCTCCACCACCTCCAAGATACCACATTTTGCTCAGAATCTGCTCCTTGCTACAGATGATCCCGTTTTAGCTGTATCTAAGTATTGCAAATCCTCTATTCCCAACATATTGCAAATCTTCTATTCCCAACATACAACATTCAAATGGGGACTTCCCTCTTAATCTGGAGAAGAAGAAATCTTTCAGAAGCTCTTATCATCTTTCAGGCATTGTCTAAATTAACCTTAACTATGGCAAGGCCGTTGCAGGTGTTAGCTTATTCTTGGAGAGTTTACTCCCCTCCTGCTGAATACCCTGACCAAAGCATCAAATACCCAGTGTTTGGTGGTATTTTGAAAACTGTTCAGAGGAACAAAACCATTGTGACACCAGTCTTCTTTCTATAACTGTTAGTGATTGCAGCAGCAAGCACTTTTGTGCTTATTCCTAGTGACCCATTCCATCAGAGACTACCTCCCCAGTAAGGTCTAATTTCCTTAAAGACACTAAAATTTCCTTATACAGATATTTATTATGGGTTTAATAAAACAAACAGCAAAACCAACACCAACCCTGACAACCAGTAACATAGTCTGTGCAGTGACGTCCTTGCATTTTAACTATTTTGTGAGTTTTCTGATGTTCCTTGAATTTACCTACTGTCTCTCACCTCTTGTCTAGGTTTCAGGTATGTGGACTTCTGTGTTTAATGAGCTCATGAGCTGCAGTCTCTTAGGTATTCTGATGGCAATAATAGTGATTATCACTATTACACATAAAATGTCTGTGTCCAGAGCCCCATTGTTCTAGGTGCCAGTCCTTTACAAAAATAGTCACCCACTCCTGTTCTTTCCTTGTCCTTCCCATCCTGTCCCCTTTACTCCCTTCTCAATATCTTTATTCCACCAGTGCAAAGTGTTAGCAGTAATATGGCCCTTATGCATACATCTTTTTCTGTGGAAAGTATAAATTGTGAGTCAATCTCCATGTACTAAGCATGTAAACCCATGATATTGTTTATTCTGAACTGACTGAACCCTGAGTGCAATGTCTACTTCTAAAAAACATTTCTCAGGTAAGATTTTAATACGTCTTAAAGCAGTGATTTTTTCACTGGAACAGAACAACTGAACTTTTCAGTAGAGAGGCACGACAGTTGGGAATCATCCCCCACCAAAAATAAAAAAAAAGAAGATTTTGAGACTCACCAACTATCTCAAGGCAAATGACAGCTCGCCAGTGTACCTTGATACTCAAAAGACTCCTTGCTTTATTCTGCTGAGATTCAATGTTCTAACAAAAGGTGTCCTTCATGAAAAAACTTTTCTCACTTTTACCCTTAAATCATAATAGTTTCATCAACACTAGTGCTCTAGCACACCTGGTGTTGACAAATCACAGTTGGACAAGATAAGAATGTTTTGAAGTTCTTTGAAACTAAGTAAATCGCTCTAATAGCATTCTTCCAGATCAAGACAAAGGAGCGATTTGAAAGGGGCAAAAAAATATAATGCAGACCAGAAACAAACAATATTTAGTGATAAACAAGACAAAATGAGTTAATGTGCAATGCTGTCATTATAATTACTACCCTGTGATTAATTCAGAAAAGAAATCAATTTTCACATCACCAACACATATTTTGAAGATAACCTTTCACTGAACTGATCCAAGAAGCCATGCTTTTCATGTAGGATCAAATCATCTGAAGAGTTAATGTTAAACAAAAGCTTTCAGGTGGAACAAATCCTTTTGCCACACTCCAGCAGGGAGAAGCAAGCAGCCTCCACTGCAGTGGTTAGTGTAGTACTTTGCACAGTTTCACCGAACACCTTCATGCCCTATGAAGACAGATCACATTAGCCTCTGGGATGATTAGCAACAAATCTGCTTCATTTAGGTCTTCCCTACTCTGATCTGACATCTGAACAGAAAATTGTGTGTCCCCAGAGTCAATTTAGTGAGACATATGTCACTTCCATCTACATTGTAGGCAGCCAGTAGGAAAGTTTGGGGATCCATGTAACACCTTCATGCAAGGAGTGCCTAACCAACCAAGGCAGAGTAGCAGTGATACCAGCATGGATCTATTTGCAGAAAAGATTCACTAAAGAATGAGGTGACCTGGGATCTGCAAAGCCTTATTTTCTATCAGCCTCAGGCCAAACTATGGTAAAGATTGTGCTCTGCCCTTTCTTTTGAAGCCATACCTCTATGAAAGCAAGTAACTGGGAGTCTTGGAACTGAGAAAAGAGTATATTAAAAAGTTTAGTCCTAGCCTTTTAGTTGCTGGAAGTGGTTTTATTAAAATCTTCATCAATTACCTGGAAACAGAAGAGAGAATTGAAGCTGAAAAGTCCACAGGTGATGATCTGACTAGTCAAGCAATGAGGAACTTCAGAAAACCTCACAGAACTGAGAGACAGGGCAGAAAGACAGCAGAGGTGTTGTCTTGTAGATGCCGCCAGCATTATAAAATTAGGAAAAATAGTCTTGACACATATACTTAGTGTTAAACTTGGAGTTATAACTAGAGAACAGTACTGGTTCCTCACTGACAGTTGTCCAAACTAATGACCTGTTTGAAAAGGAAAACTCAGGGACAGTGTGTGGGAGGTTTATGTAACCATAAAAGCTGTGAATAAGCTGGATACCCATCTGTTGTTCACCTGCAACAAAAAACTGAGGGACAGTCAGTGTCACAAGTAGGTAGAAAACAGGTAGAAGAAATGTCTTCTTAACTTCTTGGGTAATTCAGGAGTTTATTGCCAGAGGAGGTGGAGGAATAGATTTGAATGCTGCCATATTCAAAAAATATTGTACAAATTAATGGATAATATATTTGGAAATGGATTTTAAAAGCACAGGACAGGAAATGTACACTCTAATAAAACAATTATGGATGCTGAAGTGAATGTCAAGAATGGATGACAAGAAGTGGCCAGGCTTTTTTTTTTCCTCTTCCTATTGTGATCTCCAGGTACTATTTCCAGAGACTGAATAAGGGCAGATAGATCATTTATCTGGGCCAGAGGGACCTTTCTTACACTTTTAATTCTCCTATCCACCAGCAGCTAAATGGAAATAGGTTTCAAAAATCATTGGGAAAACAACCATGATCTCCTTGAAATTAGGCTTCCTCTGCCCTGTAGCACAGCTGATTCTCCACTGCAATTTTGATGCTAAAATACAGATGGTTTGTGTCTTCTCTGAAACTTGAGAATAGCAGGGATCAACCACAAATGTACATCTTTCAAACTGAGTACTGAAAGCAAGATTAAGTTCTACTATTTCACTGACATAAATGGAAGTACACCAAAGCTTAATTTTGTCTCAGTGTTTCCATAAAAATAAAAAAAAAAAACCAAGCAAAATTATTTTTAAAGCAAAAAAGTTAACTACCTAGATACACATGTAATAAAAAATGTACTGTATGTATACATGCATAAAAAAAAATTGATTGCACCATGTAATATCTCTTCTTTTTAGTCTGGTCTCAGGTCTTACTCCTACTGAATGTGCAAGTCTTCCACAAGGAGATTAGATATTAATTATTTCCTTCTGTCTGCCTGCTGCTGGCTGTTTCTCTTTTTCCTCTGAAACTTTTCACAGTGACCAGTTTCAACCTTCCAGAACCCTCGCACAACCTGCTGGACAGTCACAGGCCTCTGCCAAAGTTCCCTTCAGCTGCAGTGCCACAGGAGTCTCCATCTGTTCCCAGAGGTTTTTGTCAGGTGCTTGCATATACCTGCCTGTTCTTATTCTTCCTGGTTTAAAATTATCCCAGCATCCTTTTTGTTTGGTTGGTTTGAATTGTTGGGTTTTAAAATTTATTCCATAGATTTTGTCTTTCATAAGTACTAGTCTGTAAATGCTGCTTGGAACCAGCACTCACAGCACCCAAAAGAACTTCCCCTTTTCTAGCATGTAATTGCACCTCCCCAATAAAAGAAGGTATTCCACTGAGGATATTCCACTCATGTAAATGATATAATTTTTCATTACATTTAATGTAAAAAATCAATAAATTCTTAGTGGGGCAGAAGGCAATAGAAAATTCAGAATTTAATGATGGAAGCTACATTTCCTAAGGATTATTCTGTCATCAACTTCTGAATGACTGAAATGCATCATTGCTCTTGAAATGTTCTTCTGGGCACCTCAGATAGTCCCTGAAAGCTGCCTTCCAGCCTTCATAGCAGTTCTTTTTTGTCACACTCTCCTTGTGAGACTGGAGCAAATTTTACCAAGTTGCCTTAACAGGTGGGAATATCCAAATACGCAAACACCCAGTAAGAGCCTGCGAACCTCTAAATGAGGATGCTGTTGTTAACATTAAGAAAAGTAAAATACTGATATAAAGAATACAGAAGTTTTATGTTTACATTAAAAGGAACAAATATTAAAAAAAAAGTTTTCTGTACATAGAAATGTCCCTTTTGATATGCCCATTTTAGACTTTTGTAGTGATATATGATTTATGAAGCTGCACACCAGAATAATGACAAAACCAAACAACCAGACTCAGGTCTGACTGGGAATTAATTTTCAAGTTATTATTTCTTTCTTATAAACAGATTGATGGACAGAAGCTAAACCGTTGATTTATCCCTGCAGAGTATCCAGTGATAATAAAAATAAGTGGATCAAACAATATTATCCTTACCACAGCAGACAAAAATTTATTATGAATCTGAATTCCACGTGGGACTAAATCCAGCCCAAGAAATAACAGTAACACGTAAGCAGCTCAAATTCCATTTTGCTAAGGATTCAGAGTACAAATTGTCCAATTCAAATACAGAAATGTAAACATAGTCTAGAAACTGATTTATTTTGAATTAATTTAACGCTAACAGGAAAATAAAATTGATTAACTGTCTAATGTAAATCTGCCAACCTTCAGGCCCTCAGGCAGTCATCAACACAAATTCCTGACACTTAAAGCGTGCATTGACATCAGAATTGTACATATACACTAAATCAGAGAGGTATGCAATGCTTGGAATTTTTTAGCTATGCTTATGTTGTCATGTGAGTCCACCCTGTTTTGCTCATGGATTATATATTTGAGCTCTATATGCAGGCAGGGAAACAGAAAAATCTAAATAACCATGAGGATGATTAAATACTGTGAACTCACAGATTTTTTTAAGTAAAAAAAATACAAGATTTTTCTCACTAGACATCTCTAAAGTCACTGCTCAGAAGAATCAAATAATATAAGCAGTGATTCCATTATTGATTATAATTGCAATATATATGGAATTTGTAATACTTCTCTCCCAAAGTACTTAAATCACTGAGAATGAATGAAAGGTACCTGTTTTGAATGTCAGATTCCATTGATATCTGTAATTTCTATTATGGAGAAAAAAAGAGGCTTAATTACTATTGATAAGCTTTTACAAACGTTGTATAGCCTGATTTTTATTAATTTAAAATTGAATTAAATACCCTCAAATATCTCTTATCCTACCTGGTAGAGAAACACTCAAGGAAATTGTGAGGCAGCTGCCATTCTCTGATAGGAAAAATACGTCTAAAAAGAGTTGATGTTAGAGAAATTACCAGACAGTAACCGGAGCATTTTTTCATGAAATAATATGTAACACCATTATCCATTGTTCTGTATTATCCAAAAATTTAGGTGAATTTGGTCTAATTTTCATTTTCCTAAACACTGTGTGGTAAATCTGGCTTAAATGGGTCAAAATATGATCATATGCACATATGCAGATCATATGATGCAGAAACTCTCTGGAATAAGGGAAGCAAATGGCCTATTCATGGAACAAAGGCTGAGGGGTTTCCCATGGATAGTTTTCCACAAGATGCAGCAACTCTTAGCTGTGATGGAAGGATCTAGATGAGTCCCTAAACTGACTGGTAAAACTCTCCAAGCTTTGAAGCAGTATGTCTTCCATACCCGGTGCTTGGAACGTGTGTTCCAGTGCCTAGCTCTGAAGTCTGTAAACTAAATACTGCTCCATGTGCTGGGAAATATAAAGTGGGAAAACATTAAGAGTAATTGAATAAGTAAATTACTGGAGGATTCTGAGTGTGGAAGAGACAATATGCATATAATTGTTTCAATGTACCATGTAATTAGCATACACTGAGGATCTGTAATTGCTTGTCAGTTCAAAGCAGAAACATTTTCTATAATGCTGGCTGCTTTTCAAAATGAAGAACATATTTCACCAAGAGCAAGTTTTCCAAAAAGAAAAATTTATGATTATAAAAAAAAATTGTTTTGGATTACTACATTTTAATTGGCCACCATTTGTCAATTTTTTTGTCCAAAATTAGCTATCTCAAAGCTAAGATCAAATAAACTTCTTAGTTTCACACTAAAACAGACATTCACTTCAGATATAATACTGCAGTATTTCATTTCAGATGAATAAAGGAAATGTTTCGAATTTTTGCACTTACCTTAAAAATTGGCCTAGCGGTGTTACAATGACTTCGCACTAAGAACCACTAGATATCTATTTCTACCTGTAGAAAATATGCAAAACTTTTCTTGTGCTTAAAAAAACCCTATATTCCTCAGTTAGAAACAAAGTATTGTGAGAGTGAAAGAGACCCAACAGGACATTGAGTCTAACTGGAAACAATGACAATGACAGATTTTCATCATAGGTCAATGAGCACAGAAAATGAGTAAAACAAAAATAATATTTTTCTTGCTAATATATTGGGCTTAAAGGACTGAAAATTCTTTTACCTTTGAAACAGAGGAACTTGATAGTAGTCTTATTAGTCTTGAGAGAGTAAAAGAGAAGAAACTGCCTGAGATACTATGAAAAAGAAGAAAACTGAAGAGGGGCATATTAAACCAAATACACACAAAAACTGGCTTTTGGTAAGTTTTCTTGCATAAATTGAGCCAAGAGATGGCTTTACATGGATCCTGAGAACCACAAAGTACCATTTCCAAACCGAAGAGTTACACGATGAGACAAATGAGTAGTAGAGACTAGAAAGGAAGAGACAGCATTGGTGTCTTTGAAAACTTAAGTTCAAGTACATCTGGATCTGACCTAAGAAAACTGACACACAAAGAACTTTGAAGAACCTATTTGTCTAAGATTTACCAATAAAGACTAGGATGAGTTAAAAAAAAAGAGAAAAAATTCTTTATCAATAATAGGCATTTCCAGAATACACAATGTACCCATGAGGGTATCCTGTCCCGATTTGCAAGTTTCATTCCAGAGCCCAGTTGTGGGATAGACAGATGTAATCAGGCATCAACCTGAGGCCTTAGCTTGAAAGGAAATATATGATCTGGAGACTCTATTCTGCCAAACTTTACAAAGGGAATCTTCTTAATTCAGGATTGAAGGACTATCCAATTCTAATAGCTAAAATAACTGGAATTTTCTTGCCAACATATTTTCTCTATCATCAATTTCATCTTTCTTGAGAAAGAATTCAAATCTTTGGAGAAAATGTATGAGCCTGAGAATATTGGGACTGTTTGTTTACATTACTTTGTTGGAAACTATTAGGATATATTTTGCCATTTTTTTATTACTTCAAGATGGGGTAGTATCATACAGTTTGTAAGCAGCAAGCTTTGTGCACTTATTGAAAAGGCCTGTTTGCCTAAATATTCAAAGTATATCAGGTTTGGAGAAAAATATTCAAGAAATAAATAAATATAAGGAGATGAAAATATGGAAAAAAATATGACATGGGTTTATCAGAGGTAAAATACATAATACAGTTGACATCTTTCGATGAAATAATTGATTGTCTAAGCAAAGACAATAATATAAACCTTATTTTTCTGGGCTACTAGCATCTGATATTAATTACTACAGGAAGATACTAGTCAAACTGGAGATGAGTAAATTCCCTGATGAGAAATGTACTGATGAGAGGAACATGAAAAAGTAGTTCTAATCCAGCAGGAAGAGTTTACCAGGAAAGGTCCTTCAGGAATGCATTGAGGATTACCATGAAACTTTTGTATTAATAATGTTGCCTCAAAGACAGTAGCAATAAGCTCATGATTTGCAAGAAGCATCACCAATCTGGAGGAGGCAAGGGATATCATGAGCTGGAAGGACCTGAGTAGAAGAGTGATAGAAATGGGATGAAAATAAAATTGGCTGTGGCATCCTGGACTATATCAAAAAGAGTAGGGCTAGCAGGACAAGGGAAGACATTGTCCTTCTGTGCTTGGTATTGGTGAGGCTGCACCTTGAATCCTGCATCCAGTTCTGGGCCCCTCAGTTCAGGAAAGATATTGAAGTTCTGGAACGTGTCCAGAGAAGGAGCAATGGAGCTGGTGAAGGGTACAGAAAGCGAGTCATATGAAGAGCAGCTGAAGGAGGTGGGGTGATTTAGCCTGGAGAAAAGGAGGCTCAAGGGTGACCTTATTGCCCTCTACAATCACCTGAAAGGAAGGTGTAGCCAGTTGGGGGTCGGTCTCTTCTCCCAGGCAGCCAGTGACATAGCCTCAAGCTGAACCAAGGAAGGTTGAGGTTGGACATTAGGAAGAATTTCTTCACTGAAAGGTTGTTAAGAATTGGAACAGGCTGCCCAGGGAAGTCATGGAGTCACAATCCCTGGAAGTGTTCCAGAAATGACTGGATGTGGCACTTAGTTCTATGGTTTAGTTGACAAGGTGCTGTTCAGTAAAAAGTTAGACTCAATGATCTTGGAAGTCTTTTCCAACCTTAATAATTCTATGATTCTGTGTGTGCAAGTCAGGTTAATGCAAGACCGACAAATAAGAATTTATCCTGTAAACTGGATAATGATGAATTGAAAGTGACTATGGAGAATAAGGACCATGCAATACTGACTGACTGCAGAATGAGAGGAGTCTTTTATTCATGTTATAATGTTGCTGCAGGTGGGAAACCAGCACAAGCCCTGATTCATTGCCACAGGAACAGAACCCCAAAGAGAGCTGCTTTCTTACTTTATCATGAACATACAGTTGTCTTACTTCTGATAAAACAAGCAGACATTCCTAGCAACCTGTTCCCTAATCTGTACAAACAAAAAGGCCAATTTTTAATGTGGAATTATCTGTTTCTCATTAAGGAAGTTTAATATATATTGCTCAAAATCAAACTGTCTTTCTGAATTTTGCCTCCAAAGTGTCACCATTCTTCATTGTCAGTTATCTAATTGCCAAAAGCATGACAAAAGTCAAAAGGAGATCACAGTTTAAAATTACTAATGTTTTGATAAAGTATATATACTTTTCTTATATTATTTTAAAGTTATGCTACTGATTGTAACAAAGCAAAGTAAATACAGGAAAGCTTAGATCTATGCTGCACAAATGAGATGAAATAGGGAAACTCCATTAACTTACATAGCCAGTCAGAACAAAGGGTAAGGAAGTTATGATTTCTTCCCACAGATGTCTGGACAAAGACAAGAATGGGAGACAGAAAGGAAAAGGTATTCTGAGAACAGTAATTAAAACATGCAGGCAGACATTAGCAATGGATGCTTTTCCACTACAAATAAGGAAAATGTCATTTTTCATATGCACATTTCTGAAACAACATTCCTGTGACTGTAGCGGAGGACAGAAACCTAGTTAATTTTAAAGATGAATTTTACTAAATTTCTGAAAAGAATTACTGGAAATGTCAGTCTTCATATAGATAGGATGGGACTTGATATTATGATCTCTTGTAGTTCTGTATTGTATTTCCCATTAAAGTGTTTAAAAGTCCAGTCTTTTTCCTCTGTTTAGACCTACTGGTGACAGGATTTGCTAAAAATAATAGAGATCAGAGATCACATTGAACAGGACTTCAGTGAACAGCATGGTGTGAGTGTGTGTCCATGTGCACAAAATCATATATAGATCCACAAGTTATATCCATATATATCCAAAAGTTACACCATAACTTGGCTTAAATAACACATTACCAAACAGGTACTTATATGAACTTGGCAATTCAGATGATAGTTACAACATATCTCATTCCTTCATTATGGTATTTCTGGTAAAAGTACTATTACTCATGATATAATACACATCATATTTCTGCATTCACATAGGTATCATGCTTAAAGTCTTAAAGGTAATTTGGACATCAAATCCAGTTGCATGCTTGTCTTGTTACTAAACTATGGGAAACCATTGGGAACATAAACATGCAATTACAGATGAAAGAGCTCTTAGGTCATCTTGTCCTATCCTGGCCAATGTATGACTCTTCCCTTTAATATATGCCTGAACCCTTCAGATGGGTTTTTATATTTTTCATATTTTACATAATTTAAGTGATAGGTCTGCCACCACTTGCCTTAAAATATTATTTTTCTATTCTCTATATTTTTATGTCCATGTGAATTAGAAATCATATATTTGAAAAAAAAAGTATATGGCAGAGTTAACTGATCTGCTAGCACAGGAATGATGGCATTATTCCTTATTTAGGAAGAATACCTCTGGATGCAAAGACTAAGTAATACTAAAAAATAAACAAAAGGAAAGGAAAACAGGAATAAATTCTCTGAAGAACCTTGTTTTGTGACAGCAGTCCTCTGTAATTAGAAGCAACCAGGCAATTCTAGAAACGCATCCTACACCTGTTCTGCACCTTTCTCTATGCCCTAGATCTCAATGCAGATCTCAGGAGTTTGTAAGAAACTTAATGACTGCAATAAAAGATTAAATGCTACACCAGGAGACAGAAAAGTCAAGGATATCCTCAGTGTCAAAAGCTCCTGTAGTAAGGTAGAGTAAATAAAATTCACAGATCTCAAGAACCAGACTTATTCCCATGCAACAAGCAAGACAATATAAATTCCTCTCTTTCAAAACCTCCTATGAACATTTCCTCAAAACTCTTTACGTCTTCATTTTTTTCCTTCCCTAGACTCAAGTTCTCATTTCTGTCATTAAGTTTAGTCATCTGAATCTTCTCTTCCATTGAAGTGGTCACCTGACAGAGTTTAAGAAGGGTTTGGGCAATGCTCTCAGGCACATGCTGTAATTCTTGGGTCTGTCCTGTGCGCAACTGGTACTTGGCCTTAATGATCCTTGTGGTTCCCTTCCAACTCAGGATCTTCTATGTTTCTGTGATACAATATAAGTCTGTTGAGCCTAAGATCTATTTATGAATCTGTTTTCTGGAGTTTCTCACAGAACTGCTTCATACTCTCCTTACACTCTCAGTCTGGAAGATCTGATTCTTATGAGCGAGGACATACTTTCCAATCTTCTGTTTTCTAGATTGTCTTCTGTCTGGTCATTATCCTGATATACCTAAAGGACAAGAGCACCATTCCTCCTTTAACTCAAATATATTTCTTTGCATAGGTGGTCTTCCTCTTTGGGGGATTAGCCATTATCTGATGCTGCTTGCTTTAACCTCTAACCTAGCCAAAATACATCACTGCTCATTACCTTTCCTGTTGTGCTCACCAGCCAACAGTCACACAGACCTGTTTTCACAGATGTGATTTCCAGCTCTGTAATTTTATGCTCAGACTCAGAGCTGTTCACTTCATCATCTCCCCAAAGACCCGGACAAAGATCTTTGTTGATTTCAGCTGCCTTGGCAGTCCTCTGACATCCCTACATCCTATCATCTTCATTTCCTCCAACAAATCTTATATTCCATGTATTATTCGCATGGTTTCCATTTCAGTCTTCTTAATTTTCACCATAAACAAAGCAAAACAACACGTAGGTCCATGTACTTGTCTCTACAGGTTCTCACTTCTCTATGCTGTCATGTTTGCTAACTTCCCATTTCCTTCATTTTTACAGCTCCCTGCCTCCGGCAATGGTTCACTGTTACAATTGGTTTTTTGGCAAACCCACATTAAGATTTTTTAAACACAATTCATCTTTCTAATCAAATTGAAAACACAGATGAACAAAAAGCGCCAGCAAAGCAAAAAAGGAGCTGAAGGGCTTTTTGAGGATTAGGGGATTTGAACAAGTTGCTCATCACTAGGCAAACTGCAACATTTTGCTAGAGCTTGCTTCTAGCACAAATCTGCAGGAAAATAGCCTATAACATAAGCAAGAACCCACTGAGCTTTTCTTTGAAGAACAGGCATCCAAAAGACTGACCAAGCCAAGTCTGGTTTACTATGCAGGCGTAGGGTTCCATTGTCAGAGTGGAACGGAACTGCTTTTAGAGTTTAACCCTTATGTTCACCAAATTTTGAAAACATAACAAATCTGGCACAACAAAGGTATCCTTGCTGGTCTTTGAGGAGGTTATTTCTTTGTTACTCATATCACTCTCCAGAAAGGATAGCTCACCATGTCCCAGGAAGCCTGTAAGAGACCCTGAGCTTTATTTGTCTAAGGATTAGATAGACCCACTCCCATACATCTCATCCTCACAACAATGTAACTCACTACCTACTTCTTTGTTCACCAGAGAGGAACTTGGAGTCTCTAGCTTAAGCTTCACTGTAAAATTAATTTATTTTTAAATTTGTTGCTATTAATTTTTTTAAGAAAATGAACTGACATACAGAAATTTATTAATAAAAACAACGGCACTTCCTGGGAATTAGGGTTACAGTATCTAGTTAACATGATACATACACACTGACATAGCTTTTAAAGATACGAAAAATATTATCTATATCTTCCTACCCAATACCTACAAATTTGCCTTTCAGATTAGAAAGAGACAACCAGTACTCAGTATTTTCCAAAGGGTAACTTTCCAAACCCTGCAAATATTAGCCTACTCTCAGCCAAATTATGACCAGCTCAGCTCTCCATTCACCCTTCCTGGCCTGACTCCGCACCAAGGCAACATCCCTTGATGATACTCACTGACTCCCTGATTCCACCCCACAACCACATTATTGCTACAACAATACTCAACTTGTGCTTGGGTGTTTTGTTATTTGGGATTTTCTACATTTTAAAAATAATAAATATAAATTAGGCCTGAATCAGCAAGGAACTTAGCCTCTCAACAACAGATCTATTCAATGTAAATCAAAGCTCTCTATTGGGAATCTTTAACTGGTCCCTGAATACTTCTCTCTAACTTCAGATTGCTGTATTCAGAAATGGATTCATAATGTGGATTCCTCAACCTCGATTTCTGCTTTGGCAAAATAATTAATATAATTCTATGGTAATTTTACATTAATAGCTGGATTCCTAAAACCCCTGCAAAACATCAATTTCAATCACTTCATAACTTGAGAAAATAGAATAAGAAATTGAGTAGAAAAGAAAAAATAGTAAGGTGTCTTTTGTTAACTAATATTCTCTGCACAATTAACCATGACACTTAGGTGCATTTAAAACAACCAGTGCACAAAACCAAAAAAAGTCTGAAAAGGGAGGGAAAGATAACCTGTTAGAAAGAAGACCCATCTGTACTTAATTACTTAAAGAAAAAACATAGAAAAAAGTGCAACTTCTTCAAGCTTTCAAAGAAAGATTCAGCAATGCATGGAGTTTAGCCATCTTTTTGGTTTTTTTTTCATTTCACAGCTACACAGATACATCAATGTCTGCATCTGATGGATTCTTTGTATTTTTTTTCTGTTTCCACCCCATTGAGACAGCATGTTTTGTTCAGGTCTTCAGTCTGCAGAAGACAAGTAAATAGACATCATGGTTTCAAAAATTCCAGGAAACTGAATGTTAAAGAGGAGTAGGTTGTACCAGCTCAAAGACAGCTGGACACACTAAACAATAGGATGGCTTACCAGTGTTTTTAATACATGCTCCAATCCAAGAACTACAAGACATCAAAAGAGATTATCTGGAGAAATACTCAAATTCCAATTTAAAAAAAGGTTATGATTTACTTAATGCACAGCTTAAATGTCTGGGGGTTTTTGCCACATGACACTTAAAATGCTAAAAGATTACATGTTCAAAAAGTAAATTAGTGGAAGAAAAACATACCACATTTAACACAACCTTTTCTAGCTTAGGAATCCTACTGCCACAAATGATATTAACAGGATAAAAAGTAAGAGCCTGAATAAGATGACTGCTGTAGGGAAGAAGCAGAGATTTCAGAGGAATCAACTTTAAAAATTGTGCCTTGAAAGAAGAGTAAACAGCATGCTCATAAACAACAATATCTGAACAGAGAAACAGATATCAATAATTAGTGTATATTTCTTCACAATAACAATAGTAATTAAATTAGTGCAGGAGAAGAACTGTCAGCAGAAGCCAAGCCTGTTACAGTGCTCATGATCTTCAACAGAAGGGTTGCCAAACAGAAGGAAATTTCTGGGGAAAGGAGCTCATTCTTAGCACTTAAAGAAGTTGAAAATTATTCTCTTCTCTAAAAAACAAACAAAAAAAAGAACTGTCTGCAATGTAAACTGAACCTTTTTCTGTGCAATAAAAACCTATCTTGGCAAATAAGAAGGAGCAGGTTCTTGAATTGTATGCATTGTCTTTATCTAACAAAGTCTAGATTGTCTAATGAAGGACTGAGCACTGGCTGAGTAAACCTCTTGGTCTGAGCTGATACTGTATGTTTTTACTAGTACTAAAAAAAATAAACTTTCGTTTGCTAGCATTTTCCATTAAATGATTCCCCAGAAAATAAAATTTTACCTAAAAGTACACTCAGTAAGAAGTAAATGAGAAGACTACCAGCAAGCGAATGGTTGAGCCTTCAGAACTTCAGATGTGTGTGTGTTTAAATTTTGAATGTATGAATTCGGTGCAGCTTCTAATCCACTAATAAAAATTATAGACACAAATGAAAGCATTAGGCATACAACTTTTTTGGGGCTCTCTTGCCACAGTTCTCCTCCTTCATCACAGTCACAGCACCTTCACCAGTATGGCTACACTGAATGTGATGGAACTTGTCATCATCTGCCAGCCTGCTGAGATAAAATATTCCTTTCTGCTGACATGGCCAGATTTTGAAACTAACTCAAAATTGAATTGTCATTTAAAGAGGAGGACTTTCCCACCTTGTGCAAAGGCAGGGCAACTCTACTGTCCATTCTGTGGGACAGCAGAGCACGTGTTAGCCAGTACACAGCGCACAAAACTGAACATCATTTGCGGTGTAGTTAGCTAAGCTCCTGGGGATGTTCCAAACACAACGTGAACAGTAAATTACTTCCCAGCACATTTTGGTAAGAACTGAGTACACTGGCAGAGCAGTTTATAGAGTCTTGTATTGTAATTATTATGCCTATAATTTCTAGTGTTTAAAAGAATGCTGTTTGGGCAGAGTTCTTAAACCCTACCAGCACATTAACTTTCATTGGAAAGTCAGTACTTCAATAAAAACATTCTTCAGGGTTAATAATACTATTTCACACAGGGATAGTGATTCAATTTTATAGAGAAATTAATCCAGACTGAGAATTTGTTTTGGTATAGGACTATTTATTTTTCTATTACATGACTCCAAAAGTGCCCCTCAGATTCCACTGCTTGAGCTACAAATTAAAAAAAAAAACATCATTTGCTTATAATTTTATGGACAAAACCATGTACTAATATATGTCTAAGGTGTTCATTTTGGGCTGAAGGTCAAGCACTGCTGTATAGATATTCTAATAACCACATTTCCCAGGAAACCAAGAGACTTTAGTTTTCCCAAGGCAGATCCAAGCTGTAAAGTTCATTAAGACAGAGTTCAGTGGGGATGTGTGTGTATGTGTGTGTATGTGTGTGTGCGCTGGTCCTGGTAATTTTAGCCTGATCTGTTTCAGACTGACAGAAGTGTCTCAAGCTAACACATTGGCTTCAGTGTTAATATAAAGTCAAATCTAAACTACTGCAGATTTTTTGAGAGAGATTCAAGCCTAGTAACCTACTGCAGGCTTCTCTGTAATCATTCACCCTGAAACTGTAAACTGTCTCAACAAATTAAAATATAATATTTGTACCCCAATTCATTGTGATCTAAGTATTACTGAACTACAGATGTCTGACCAGCTACACACCATGATTAATGAGCTTCTTTAGCATCTTCTCTCTCAGAGGAAACCAGCGGGAAATGTGATGCTGGTCCTCTCCCCTCTTCCATTCACTCACTCAGTGAGAGACTGCAAGGCCAAGGATCCTGTCCCCCACCTGAAGTGTGGGACCCTTGGAGGAAAACCTCATGTCATAAGATGCTACAAAATAAAGCAACCTTCAGCACATCACAGAGATATCTAAGGAAAAAAACCCCACAGAATTAAATGAATGCCATTTATCATTAAATGCAGCGTATTAATTTCTAGCAATAGCACAAGGGTTGAAAGAAATTTAGATCAATTCTGAGGATGAAGCAGACCTTAAAAGAGACCAAACAGCCACTGAGGTGAACATTTTATAACTATAAAGATGTGAAGCAACAGAGTTTCAAGCACAGTTTCCACACAAGAATCATAGGGCATCTTTTTTATTTTTCCTCCACAATCCAAAAAGAGCAATTTCCACTTTGGAACTTAGACCAACAAAGCAGAACCCAAAAAATATTTTGAGTCCTTTCAGACAGCACATGATGTTCTAGGTCCAGTAGAGATAAGGACTGAAGGCACCATTGTGTTAATCAGTGCATTACTACAGGGAAGATGCTGGGTGCCCACAATATGAAAACCATGGGTGGCCACTTTGAGTGTTCAGGAATGGCCACAGCTACTCATATTTAAAGTGTAGTGAATGTCTAAAATGAGGTTAGTTTCAGGCAGATTACTTGACTGCAAGGTGCTACTAGTGATAGTACTAAGTGGGTTTGGAGTTGGGATGCAGTCATTTAACCAAGGGGTGAAATCTGGTATTTGTTGCATAAGAGAGGATTGGAGATCTGGGGAAGGTCATTTAGCTTTAAAGGCCCAGATTAGGATATAATCTCTTTGGGTTCTTTATGGTCAATAAGATGTCACAAATGCACAGTTTTCCAGTGAGGGAAATTAATTTTTATACATGGGACTCAATGATCTCAAAAGTTTTGTCCAACCTAACTGATTCTGTGATTCTCTTATGCTATGACACATCCCATGGAAAGTCTCCCTCACATACACATAAACTTCTCGAGTTTAGCTTCATACTTTTATGCTGAAGTTAAGTAGTACAATCATTATCATGGCATTTTGAAAAAAAGTATTTGGCCTATGGTTCATACCAGAAAAATTGTCAGCCCCCAAATGGATGCAGCAGCACAGATGACCTGGGATCCCAGAAATTTGGAATGGGAGAGGAGGAAGTTGTTTCATAACCCTGAACCTGAGGTGATATCTACTGCAATCATCTGCTATCATCCTCTCTTTAGCACCATAGCTTAAGGATGTTAATGGATAGGCAAAACTTTAGAGAATTGCCATAAGAATGATTAAATTACTGAGTAATGTTTCTTCCAAGAAAAGGATAAATGACTCGATATCATGCCTTCAGTCAAGGATTATAGAAACTCTATTTATTTGTCTAGCTATAAAAAATGAGGAATTGATATGACCACAGCCTGTATATAAGCACCCACACAGAAGAAAAATTTCAGCAATGAGCTGCACCTTCAGCATAGCAGATGAAGGCATAATCCAACACCTGGAAGCTCAAGCGGGACTAATTCAGGCAAGAAATAAGGCACAAGTTTTTAACAGTGAAATTCTTTTTCACTGGAAAAAATTACTTCAGCTTGCGGTGGACTACCACTCTCTATGCCAGTTTCAAAATAAAGATTGAATTTTGAGTAAGAGAAAGAGTATGAGAAAGATATCATTTAATCCAAGCACAATTTAATTTAGGAAAGTACTACGGTGAGTTTTACAAAGGAGATCAGACAAGATGAGTGAAACATTCCCTTGTAGGTTTGAGATCTATGGTTTTATGAAATAGTCTATTGTGCATTACTAATTATTTTTTAAATAATTTCATGAAAAATAACATGACAGAAACTTCCCAGATCCTGCTCAGCTGCCAGGGCATCAACGTCCTTCCATTTTGCCCCAGCCTGCAGTGCAGGTACAATCAACGCCCTGGTCACCCTCATCACCAGTCCTCACTGCTTTCCAGTTTTACTTTTTCTGTCTTGCAAAACAGCTACACTGCAGGCAGGTTCTTTCCCTGAATGCTGACAACCACTGCATGCTTGCTGCTAGCCCTGCAGCCCTGACAACCAAGTGTGAAGAGCAATCACCACGGTTTCTCTGTACCTTTCCCTTTCTTGACTAATTTCATTTGATCCCTCTCAAATCACAACCTCATATTCTACTGAATGAGAGCCTCATACACAGATCTGTGGCGTGCATCCAATACAGCACTACTACCAGGAACATTTTGGTCATACTTAAAATCCAGTTTTGGAAGCAAGGAACACCCTTTGGTTTATGCGTGTAGGGTTGTGCTATAAGAAAAAGCTAACTGCTCTGAAAAAAAGAAAAGGTTAAAAAGAAAAGTCTTAAACATTTATCCTCCTTTTTCTTGCATTAAAGTAGAAAAACTATACCTTTTCCTTTTTTTTTTTCCTAAATCTACTACAAAAGACTTCCTATTCTGGAGCACAGGATCATTTAGAGCCAGAAATACTAGGTCTGTTCCAGTGGATACCTTGATTCCCAGCTTTGAAGCAAGATGCAAAAATAGTTATCTCAGACACATTGCAAACTAGTGGTGGTTAACATCCCAAAAATAAGTCTTGAATGTGCTAAAAAAGAAAACAAGAGTAAAGGCCACCAGAGTTTATAGGGAGAAGGATATTGGAAAATAAAACCACACAAATTTAAAAACCTACAGTGTGTTCTGAAATACCTCTAAAAAAGATTCTAATGTAAACTTATGATAGGCTATGCCATAAAAATGTTTTATTTTATTCATAACAAGGTACTGTCAAACACATTCTTGGCACTTCATAAATAATAAATAGTGATAACAAAACACTCTTGTGACTTCACTACATGTGAGCAATGCACAGTACAACCTAATGAATATAAAGTTTTTATATCTCCACCTGCCATCACGTATTTTCTCTACATGTTATGTCAACATTTTTAAACTGCTACCAAAACATTGATCCAATGACTATACACTGTATGTTTTAAAATCTCTGATAACTGGAAAATTTAATTTCCTAAGAAAAGAAATTTTTAAAAGGTCCAGAAAGTTACAGGGAACTTTCTTACTGAAAAATCAGGCTGGAAAAGAATAAGTAGAAAGAAGAGTGTCAGTGGAAAGTGAAATGATTTCATTGGTTTAATGTGAAAAGCATAGAGAAAGCACTTAGGTTTCTTAAATGATGTAATCACAATAAAAAAACTTGCAAACAGTGAGCAAAGGACAAAACCCACATGATTTTGATTTTGTAAATTATACACTGACTCAGTTATATAGTGTTCATTAGACTTGTAATAGCTTCTGTTCCTCCCTTGCTTTCCCTCATCTTTTCTATGTTCTTGACTTTCTGGAAAAAGCTGAGATATTTTAGTACGTCCAAATCCATGAGCTCTTTAAAAAATGAAAGCCGTTCGCTCTTTGTAGCCTCTTCTTCTGAGCACAATATTACTGTTTCAGGTTTTAGATTTCAGTTTTTTCTGTCTGAAGCAGATACTTTCCATGGTCTGGGTGAGATTGATCAAATGGTTTCTTTTCTCCAGGGTTTGTCAGCTGAAACCTTTACTGTAAATCATGGCCCCCTCTCCACTTTCTAAATATATCTTAAAAGACAGCAGCACACTGGAGGTATTGCTAACAAAACTGCAGCACTAGCTCCCTTGATTTCTGTTCTAGGTAACCTCCTTAATGGGTAAATGCATAGCCATGCTCTACATTAAACATGTTTTTGTGAAAACAGATTGTTTGCTTGATCAACATACTTCTGACGGAAAAGAAAAAAAGAGAAATTAAATGCAGCACGTAAACTGAGGTGGAACAACACAACAGGATACATAAAATCCTCAAGAACTTTAGTTAAGAGCAGAAAATTTATTAAAGTGAATCAGATTATGCTCCCATTATGTCTGGAACCAGGTTGCTGACATTAGTTAATTATGCTGCTTAGGGGAATTGAAAAATTCTTATTATGTACCTCTTTCCTTCAGGCTCACATGGCATACTCTGCTATTTTTTACAAAAGCCTAGAGATTTTAGGACTTCCAAAGCATCTTTGCCAACCAAGTGCCAGAGTTTTAAAGATTGGGCAAAAGTATTGCATAGCTATTGCAGCAAAGAATTAATAGTACTTTCTCATTAATTATGCACTGCTCTAACATCTCCCGAAATACCCAGCCATATTTGAAATTCCTAGCACACTGTCAGCTATTCGTCTGATAAGCAAAAGAAATTAACCCTTCCTCATCTAGCAGCTGGCATCTGATGCCTGATTTTGCTCGGAGAGTAACCGTTTCCCTTTGGGTAGCCAACACTGAATTTTATGAGAAAGCTTACAGAAAATGCAGGATATGAGGGCTCTGCCTACATTAATTAAACAGAGTTAGTATTACCAGAAAGTGAAACACAATCTTCAGAACCAGCAATTCACACTGGAACAGGCCCCAGTATGATTCTGACCTGGATTTCTGCCAGATCCAGGAGAATGGTGCTGGGATTAGCATCAGCAGGGACCTATTACCCCGTCTGGACCTAGCTACACAGTTTTGGATCTGGAGAGATGTGGATGTGCCCAGGCTGTATCACTTGTCTGCAAGGATGGAGAATGAGTGTTTCCATTTACTGTTCAATTTACTAGTAAGGATGTACCCACCAAGACAAGTTTTCAAATAAGTGTAAGGGCTAGTGATGCATTTGTAGAAGCAATTTTTCCAAGTGCTAAACTGCCACAGGAATATGGCAAACACCAGCATTTCCAGCACGCCATTCACTTAGCCCGTTCTCAAAAAATGATCAGTGAGTTTATTATCAGAGAGATACATGTGTTCTGTTGAAATGACTTGGAAATATTTAATAAATATGCTAAACTTAGAAATATGGGGTTTGGTCTTGTTAATTTCCTACCAGCCACAAGATTTTTATTTTTTAAATTTGTTTCTCATGTCCTGCCATAAATACAATTGTGCAACCGCCATGGTCAAGAAAGAAAAAACTTCTGGATAAAAGAGCTATTTACATGATCCCAGGGCTGAGAGAGGTTAGGAGAGGAGTGGAGGACTTGCAGAAGAGAAAACCAAGATAGATATTGTTTGTGACACTGATGAGCCATCTTTACTGCAGAAAGAGCTACAACATCTATGGAAAAAATTGATGCATTATCACTATCTTGTCTTATTGTTGTTTGTTTGGGTTTTTTAATTGCATGCTTATTTTTCCAGCAATGTGGATTACTCATTTGGTTTATAAATGAGTTTAGGCAGCTTAAATGCTTCTTTAATGTCTCCAGCAAAATTCTGGATATAAAAGTGGATTAGTTCCTGTCTTACTGTATTGCAGGATAAAGAGCAAGGGAAGCTTCCTGATAGGAATTAAGTGATTTTATACTGGGCATGAGTTAATTTTTCATTTTTATGCTAATTCATTTCATTAGTGTCAACAGACAATTAACAATGACATTTTTTTCACTGGAAAAAACTTTAATCTGCGGAGAAAGAGACATTTGCTAAGATGTCTATAGAAATTCGGTCAAAATTCTTAATACCTGAGGGACATATAAATTAGCAGATGATTTCTAAAATAGAAGATAAGAAAGGTATGTCCTGTAGAAAGTTTTACACAGAAATTTCAACTTACTATGTGCAATTCTTTGTTTTATTGATGATATGATAAAGGGGATAAGTTTTGTAGTCAAGTTAATGAAAAAGTTATGACTTTTCTCATCCTCAAGGTAAAACATTACATGTTGGAAAATTTATTTTAAAATTGTGTTTTCATTTAGTTAAGGGTAAATTTCAGAACTGGGCACTGCTCATGATTAGAAAACAGGCTTCACCTTAAGGAATCAACTGACATATCTGAAAAAAATCTCATCATGACACTGGAGAAGAAGTTCCTATTTAAGTTAGGAGAAATCACACATCAAAATCTCATATGGATAAAAGCCATTAACCACAGTCCCTCAGAGAGCAAAGCAGGAAAAGGTGGGGAGATGCTGGGCCTAGTACACAGGCAGAAGACTAAATATTGAAAATTTATATTAAGCAAATGTCTGAATTAATTATATCAGGTATTCTACTATTTTTGGCTACTTTTAAGAAATCTCTGTCTGAATTTCACTCTTTCTAACTGCTTTTGGTGCACATTGTTTTACTAAAACATATTGAGCTGGAAAATTAGAACATTTTGCTTATAAAAGGTCAAAATTTTCTGGCAACTTGAAATACAAGCTGACTGTCAAAATTAACTTTTCTGCATATCTCTGTTTCAACCAATTAGTATTTTCCCCAGTCAAAAAATCTCTCATCAAAATACATAAGACAAACTTAAGGATTCCGAGTATGAGCAATTTTTGCCCAGCTGGTGACATTCCTGTACTAGATAACAGAGAAAAACTACATTCAAATCTGATGCTGCCAAATGTCTTGACAATGTAGAAAATGCATCTGCATGAGTAGTTCAGGCCATCAGTCCTTCAGTCACTTTCTCAGAGGACACTCTCTGGGGAAGGTGACAGGGGCTCCCTGGGCATCCCACGGCATCCCATCTGCACCAAGCTTATCATGGTGTGGTGAGCTGTACCCGTGCCAGGTGAGACTAGGAAAAGCATGTTTCAAGTGTCTGAGGTTGTCAGCAGAGTGCAGCCCCCAGCAGGTGGGGGGGAAAGTAAAGCCCCTGACTCTCACCCCTGTGTTGGCTTGGGTGAATTGCCAGCCAGCTCATGACTGGACTACAGGACTTTCTTGTCACCAAATGGGCATATTTCACAAAGACTTTTACTGATTTATGTTACCTGCCTTCTTATGCTCTTAAAAAAGATGCCACAAAATAGTAGGAAAAAGGTAATGCCCTTTGCTATTTGTGAGATGTGGTATAACCAAGTTTACCTGTTCAGTGTGTCTATCATCACTGCAAAATTATAAAATTATAAAATAATACAATTGGCTTTCCCCAGGATGTAGTACCTCTTTGAAAACAGCCAGCCCTGCAGATCTAGACAGAGATTAGGTGCATTTTTTGAGTCCATTGCATAAAAAAATTGACCCTGCACTCTCTATATACATGTGTATATAATATGCACCTAATTATTTTTGCATTTAAATGTATTTTATACACAAAACCCCACAAGCCTGAAAGAGATGAAACATGACAAAAACACTAGGGGTCCCTCTTGGCAACAAAGCATTCAGCAGTGTTGAAAAGAACAGAGCCAATTCATGAGACAAATTTAGCTTTTACTGGAAATGCCTTCTCTTGAGAAGGGGGAAAGAATGGAAAAAAAGAGAAAGATTATTTATGGCTTTCTGTTCAAAACCTTCCTGGACAAACTTCACTTTTGCACTTTTTGTCACTTTCCAGCTCTGAAATGGAGACTGGCCTAAGCAGTGTAAGGGCTCATCTATCCTCTCTTGAACTTCCCTGCTGAATTTGAAGACATCAGCAGAAAAGAACCCAAATACAGCTTGAACCTGGACTCAGAGAAGGGTGGGGACCTGACAAGACTGAACTCAGGGCTCAAGCTTCAATAGCCCTGCAAGAATGCAGTTGAGAAAGGGAAAGGAGATTCATTTCTAATGAATGCATTTTGAAATACGTATTTCAAGACCTAAATGAATAGGTTTTTAGTTACAGTGTGGTGCAGAGAAGAGTAGATGTGGAACAACTGCCTAGACAGACACAAAACAGTCTCACTCTCTCACACTCCCTGGGTCCCTTAGGATGCAATTGGACAGATGGATGCAAAAAATGCCTAGGAAGACAGACAAAGAAAAAAATCTTATGTAACATAAATGTAATTAAATCCTCTAGTAATGAGGCCAAAAGCTTGTCATTGTACGTTTACTGGACATGCTATTTACACCAATTGCAAGTTTCCTGCTTTAAAAATAATTATCAGGAATATCTTTCTAGCTGTATTCTTACAGGGGCTAGTATTAGCATCATTTTTATATAAAACTAGCTGGGAGAAAAATTTTAAAGTTTTAAAATTCATTTTAAATGCAGTAAATCTCATTAAGTTTGCAGCAGATTGTTTTCAATGAAAGCATTTGGCAGCAGATACTGTTGTGACAATTTTTTCCAGTACCCTTACTATTGCACTGTCTGTTGTATCTTATGTTTCCCACAATTTTTTGTGACAAAAGAAACAACAAATAGCTCAGAAATCCAATACTGGATAGTTTTTATGGTCTCTACTTGTACCTATGCAGTGAAATCATAGAGTGTTTGTAAACATGACATGTATAGAAGACTATAAAAAGTTAAAAAGACAGAATTTTCAAGACTTCTTCACAGAATCATAGAATGGTTTGAGTTAGAAGGGACCTTAAAGATCCTCTAGTTCCAACCTCCCTGCCATGGGCAGGGACAACTTCCACTATATGAAGTTCCTCGAAGAACCATCCAACATGGCCTGGAACACTTCCAGGGATTTGGCATCCACAACTTCTTAATGCAACCTCTTCTAGTTCTTCACCACCCTCACAGTTAAGAATTTCTTCATAATATCTAATCAAAACTTGCCCTCTTGTCCTATCACTTGAGGTAAATTAGTTTTTCATTTCTCACTGGACTTCAATGAGAATTGTGGACTTGGTTTTCCTTCCAGTATTTTAGGAAATCTCATGTAAGAGATGAGTTCCATTACTGTTACTTTTTATCTAATTAGGTTTCCTAATGAGCACAATGTCAGTGAAGGACCATATGTTTTGTTTAAGGTCTCTGAAATCTCAGTAAATCCCAGCTAAAAGACCCAGACTGCCAACTGTCAGGATTGTCTCAAGTCCCCTGGCCTATCCAGTATTTTCTTTTCTGTGACCAACATAGTCATAGATTAAAGTGAAGCAAAGACACCTGAACTCACTGTGTGGTGGTATCAGAAGCTTGCATTTAGCACGCCTCTGTTTCTATCTAGAAAAGTTCCTCGTGGGAGAAAAAGAAAACTGAAATTGATAAATTTAGCCTTTCACCTGGGAATACTAAAGTCTGTCTGCCTGGGCTATAGCACGCATGCAGAAAATCTGTTTAGAGAACATCCCAAACCAGTCTCATGTGTGCTCTGTGTGGATACATCTTATTACACATATGCAGCTTATGTAACGAATTTGTACTCTGTGCATCTCTCAGTGGATGCACACAGGCCCTGTGCCTCCTTAGTGCATCTCATGCATAATCAGGAGGCAAGCACACTAATTCATGGCTGGGTCCTGAACTGTGCCTGGGAGTTGTTGGTAAAGCCTTATTTCCACTGAGTTAAACCCATAACAAGGATTATTCTAATAATTTTCCAGTAGATAAGAATGAACTCCCATGTCTATATCTATTTCTTGGCTCTATGCAATTTATGGTGCAGACTAAATGCACTTACTTCTGTCCTGGAAATATCTAGAAATAATTTGACAGCTAATAAAATGAATTAACAGCAACAGCACACCCCAATGATCTCTGAAGTTACAAGGTAGGGCAGCAGGTAAACCAATACCAGCTGCAGGAGTAAGGTCCCAGTCTCCTTTTTAAATCAGTAGGTCATACAACTCTTCACCTTTCCCTGTTTCCTTAGATGAATGTGAAAATCACCCAGATTAATTTCCATCTCTTTTTATTCAGAGGTACAGTAACTAAAAAGGAGACCAGATAACTGTATAATACTGTGCCTGAACGTAGTTTCTTAAATGCCTTTCACATTAAAAAACAAACAAGCAAACAAACATACAGAATAGCATGACTATTCAGAAAAGTGTTCCTCAGTGTCCTTCCATTCAGCTTCAAAATAGTTGCAATGGGCTACAACAAAGGGAATGACACATCAATAAACACATTACTTTGGTAAATAGGAGTAAGCCACTAAATCAGCCCTTCTGAAAGTACCTTCTGGAAGTACAGGTAGATGAATATCTTATAACTGAACTTCAAGTTCACTTCAAGTGAAAACCACTGAAAATGCCCTATGAGTGGATTTTGTGAAGTCAGGTGTACACATGTAAACTGCTACCAACTACGAGAAACCTTGTGAAGTACAGAGGTGTTTATAAAACTGGGGTTCTCTGTGGTCCATAAAGCCTTAAAATCAGTAACATCGACACTGAAAATCCACTTGTTTACTAATATTTATTTAATTAAGATGAGGATTATTCACTGTCTGCCTGTACCTGTTGAATTTTTGTGTTAGTAGACCTGAGTGAAGATACTTGGATCCAGGAGCTGACTCATCAATGAAGACGCAAGCTGTGGCCAAAATATGGAGGTGCCTAGCTGGATATCAGTTGCTGCATCGTCTGTGTCTTCCTTGGGTCTGCCCTAAAAAGTGTTATGACTGGTGGGAGAAGTTTGGGATTAACACTTTTGGAGCACTTCAAAGGACCCAAGCCCATAAGATACCAGATTTTATCAGCCCTGCTACTCACAGAGCAACATCTCAAGGCATGGTGTTTTCCTACAGGTAATTTCCAAGCACCTGACAGGCCACACAGCTGACAGAGGGACAGTCTTGCTGGTGTCAGCAGGTGCTGCTAGATGGCATGGACCACCACTAGCTGATAGCCAGGCTGGATGGGGCACAAGAAGCCTGAGGCAGCCACTGAGTTGGTATGTGGGTTGCAGCCTGACAGATATGGCTGTGATCTGCCCCACTCAGGAAAAGAGCAGCACTTAGGCACAACTTGTCTGACAGCAGAGTCTATACCCTGGCTTTTACTTGGAGAACAGTGCCAGGGCCTGGCAGGGGGGAAAGTTGTCCCAGTATCTGTCTCAGAAGACTGAGCCTTAAACAACATGCTGCACTCGAGACCACCCTTTGCCTTGCCCAAGCAGACTGTTTTCAGTTTTCTCCTATTCAGCACAGAGCAGAACCTCAAAGCATGGGACATAACTTTATCCGGGAGTTTTTGAGGCTGCAGTCATGATCATGAGATACCATTTATCAAATGAGTCAACATCCGGAGTTATCACTTAGGCCCTGAGAAAACTTTAGCATTAAAAAGATTTATGCCAGAGAACATATGATTTAGTTTACCGTATGCTGTTTTATCTGATAAAGATAAGTGCAGAGCAGTTGCCAAGAGAAAAGAAGCAAAGAGCAAAAACAATGCAACAAAACTGTTTTCATTTAGTTCACCTTTAAGAAGTTGGCTAAATATCTAGAAAGAATTCCCACATATATTTATCCCAAGCCTGTAAAATCCTTTCTCATCACTACAGAGCCTTTGCAGGATTTGCCCAGGGTTTCTTAGAGTGCCTTCCCTCCATGTACTGTCAAGATTTTAAGTATTCCTAAACAGTTTCAAATTCCAAATGATTAACTGAATAATGAAGCAGTCTCTAATCTCATTTGTGCAAGGTCTAACTCAGACAAAAAGATAATAAAATACAGTGAGATTTATAAACCAAGTGCTTTATGGGATATCACAGAGAAAAATATCAGAAGACTTGGGAACAAAAAGGTTAAAAATTAGATTTAGCTCAAGAGGACTTCCTATAAAGATATGATTTATGAAACAAACAGTAGATTGCAGCTTCATCTAATGCAAAAATATGCCTGTACTGCATGTGCTCTGGTCGAACACAACTGAAAAGAGAAGCAATGCTCTCTTAGGACAGAAAGGATACCCTGGTTTCAGCAGAGGCTTTCCAAACCAAGAACAGCTGAACTGAGTCTGCCTGCGCAAAGCCAGGACTGTAGCGATTAGTGAGTACTACAGATCATGTCAACAGCTAGCAGTGATAATGCTATTCAAAGGTTTTATTTATAAACCCTGCATCCAGTATGGTCCAGTGTTCTCTCAGAGGTTTTGTAAGCAGCCACGCTGAAAAGTAAAGTTCCATTGCAATGGATTATTTTCCTTGTTTTTTGCTTCTAGTCCATTTTCTAGAGTTTTATTTCCCTTTGTCTCACAGAAAAGTGAGATAATCCTTCTAAAAAGAAAAGCCTATAGAATGAGAAATTTTACTTGCTGTCAGTGGCATGTCTACAGTTCAAAAGGACATGTGAAAATCTGACTCTTGAATGTGTTCTGCCAACAAAAAAATTAAGGCACTGGCACAAATGTAATCTGTCATTCCTAAAATTTTCTGTTAAATGTGAAATGGTTTTCCACATTTCCACAACACACAGTATGTGAGACTTAAATTTGTGGTTGTTCTTTTCCTAAGGATGCATTATTTTATAGGGTTTGAACTGATTAAGATGTGAATGATATCCACCAATTGGTGTGAGCTTTAAGATAATTTGCTAGAATTACTGATCATTGAAATCTTACATTACAATTAGAGATCACCAGATCTCATATAATAAAATAGGAAGGTACAATGGTACAGTCCTGGTTTATCTCATTGTAAAGAGTCAATGAAGTTCAGATTTACTCTGGGTCTAAATTTCCATAATTATTAGGTTTCCAAATCTGGGTATCAGTTTGAGCTTTTCCACTTTTCAACATTATAACTTACCACCAGAAACTTTTCTGTTACATTTTCTAAGGGACCAGAAGCCATAACTTCTCATTAACCTGTACTACTGTGACGAGGTGAAAATTTGTTTCATTAAATAACTGAATGACCTGTTTTAAAATGCTAATAATAGTAATATCAGAATAACAGAAAAGTGTCAAGGAATCTATTGCAATATGAGTGCAAAGAGAGACAAGAGACACATGAATGTAACTGTTTGAAAAACGGCCAGCAATGAGACAAAGGAATAAGATCACACTCAAATACCTCAGAACTCTACAGATGACAAACTTTATGGTGAATATTCCATTTTTTTCACCACAGAGCTAACTATGAAATTTGGAAAATAGAACAGATGGCAAAACCGTGCATAATTGACACCAAAGCAAAAAAAAATTACATTTTTCTAAGCAATTTATCAAATTAACAAATGGGCATGTGTTTATACAGGTTTGTTTTTATCATCACATACTTTTTAATTAGTAATGGTATGTGCGCTGGTTTTAACATAAGCAGGAAATTAAAGGCCAAATAAGCCACTCCCCTTCCCTGCCCCTCCCAGTAAGGGAGGGACAAAAAAAGGAGATATTATGACAAAAAAAGGAGAGACTATGGGTTGAGATCACAATTTACTGAAAGCACAAAGCAGTGGAACAAGACATGCCTAATAACAGCAGCAGTATTAATAGCAAAAGTATATCAAAAAAAGAGAGAAGGTGTTTTACCCACAGAAAGGTATTCACCACCAGGAACTAAAGCAAGATGACAGACATTCTCTGCAGGGCAGGTCTGTGTGATTTTCCCAGACAAAAGCAATATGGCAACCATTCCCACGCCGTGCCACATGGTATTCAGGAAAGAAGGCAATATGCCTTTTCTCCTGTTTCCCACCCCCCGGCCCAAAATAATGAAAAGCAGTGATAAACAAACCCCCCCTGAAGCTACAGCATCCAAGTAGGGGTTGTGCCACTGCTCTGCCAAGCTCACTCCTGCCCAGCTGCTCACACTGCCACTGCTGACTTCCCACTGTGCTGTGGGGTCACCCTGCAGGTCACTGCTGCTCTTCCTACTGCTCCACTCAGCTGTGCTCTACTCAGCTCAGCTGGACTCAACTGGGTTGGGGTTGTCCCCTCTGCTGCTGCCAGCTTCCTGCTGGTGCTGTTGTTTGATCGTGGTTTTGCCTCTGTCCCTTTCAGCACTAAAGGTTCGCAGTCGCACTCCAGACAGAACGGGACGGGGGACCAGCAGGACAGCAGAGGGATTGAATCCGCAGCGGTTGATGCTGACACCATCCCAGAGCGAGGCAAAATGGCCAACTTCCAGGAAAAGGCATTGGGCTTTTCCTGACAAAACCACACTTCCAGAGATAAGGTAGGTGGTACAGAATAACAACGTGCTCACAACCCGACAGCGCTAAACTCTGCCCCCTCTCTGTAACCAGGACAGTACCTCACCTGCATGATAATCAAAAAGGGAATAATTCAAGCAACTTGATTCTATATAATTATATTTGTTTCTAAATAATATTAGTAAAAACCTCTTCCCATTTTTTTGCTTCATCCTCTCTGTTGCAATTGAACTTTTTCTCTGGGGTTAACTGGTTCCTTCATATATCCAACAGATTTCAAATGAGTTCACAGTAGCCTAAAGTGCATTATACCTGGCACTGCTAGGGACCATGACAATATGTACAGACTTTGTGAAAAAGAAATTCCCTTCAATCATATCATCCACTCACCAATAATCACTCTGGCCATTCTTCCACGTCCTCAATTATGTTATTACTAGAGAGTTAGTGAAGAGGAGGGGCCTAGCTCAGCTTCTGTACAAAGATATACCCATACAAACATATCAACCCTTTTGTCCTTTGTTCACTTTAATATAATCCCTGTAATTCCACAATGTAGTCAGGACTAAAGGAACTTTCTCTGATCTTTTTATCAGCTATCACTACGTTGACAATAATATCATCCCTAAGCACTAGGAAAGGATTAATTTATGGAGGAACTGGGTGTGCTTGCCTAGAAGTGGCTCAGCATTGCCAGGATTGAGGAGTAATAAGGCTACTACAATAAAGTTCATAATAACTAGGAAGAATAAACATATTTTTGTGGAGCAGTGGAATGTATTCATAGTCCAATTATAGTTACAAACATTTTATATATTCTGAAAATTTATTTCCTGTTTACTTCTCTCTGTGTTGTGTTTGTCAAAGTAAGGATTTCAGACACTGTAACACCATTTAAATCTGAAACACACCTGTACATTTACTTTTGACTGTATCATACTCACAATTCACCACAGAGGTTCTCTCAATTTAATCCTGTGTTGGATCTGTCTGGGATGGAGTTTATTTTCTTCATAGCAGCCTGTAATGTGCTGTGTTTTTAATTTGTAACTAAAACAGGGATGATAATACGGCAGCAATTTCTCACCTGTTCTTGCACAACATTGAAGAGTTAGTGTTTATAACTCTTCACCTCAGTGAGTAAATTTGGGATGCACAAGAAGTTGAGAGGTGATGCAACTGGGACAGATGATCCTAACTGACAAAAGGGATATTCCATGCCATATAACATCTTGCTCAGTAATAAAACAAAGTGGGGGAGATTTTGGCATGGTAGCAATTGCTTGGAGACTGGCTGGGCATCAATCTGCTTGGGGGTAGTAATGAATGATTTGCCTTTGCATCATTTGTTTTGTTTTCTATCTTCTTCCTCTTTCCTTTGCTTATTTAACTACCTATCTCTATCTGAAACCATGAGTTTTCTTTGTTTTGCTCTTACTATAATTTCTCCTGTCCCACTGGGGAAGGACAGAGGGAGTTCAAACTGCGCTTAGTTGCCTGCTAGAGTTAATCTATAGCAGATCCTTAAAATGTTCATCCCATCTGACTTCAGCTACCAACAGCTATGGTTCAGATACTAAAGCTAATCTAAATAGTTCTTATCACTCCCTCTATAATCTATTGTGAGGTACAGGTCAAGACAGCCAAGAGCTGATTTGCTGTCTGTGTCAGTCTCTCTCCTCCCATTTACCAACGAAGGAACTTGAAATGTACCTCAGGTCCTGAGAGCAGTGAACCCACAGGACAAGCCTTGAGTTGGCATGAGCAAACTGTTAGGTATCTGCCTCACTACCTTTTGGATCCCTAGCTTTGGATTACCTACACAGAAATCTGCACACAGTAATGCTCATGTGTCTTGATGCATGATCTGTGTTTCTTGGACAAGAATCTGAGTCCAAAACTTCATGGAGAACTGTCCCACTTTTCTTGTAGGGTTCAGGCACCAAAACCACAGGATTAAATCAGGTTAAAATCAAATGTTTGAAAACAAAGCCCTTTTGTAACCCAGAGTATTTTCTCACCATGAATCCTTCTCTCCAGCTTTGCTCTTCTGTCCAGGACTTTTCATAGCCACAGCTTTTGCAGAAGCTCCCGTGGGGTTCTGGGTGGGCTCCCTGATGCACACTGGCCACGCAGCTACCCCAAGTCACCCTGTGGGCTCACTGCCTGAACTGCCTGCTGTACCAGGTGCTGGCAGCTTGGACTCCACATGTCCTCCCTTAGCTCTGTATTTGCTGTCAGAAAAGAGGCAATTGCCCCATTTACCCAGTGAATTATGCCTGAATCTCTGTCTTCTATGTTAGTCCAAAGCCATGTCATTTTAGGGAAGCATATTATCCTGTTCACAGTAAAATGTGAGTGAACAAAGGGAACAGCCCATCCATGAGAATCAGACCTGCTATGCATTTTTTTCTGAGCACAAGTAATAAATTTGATGTGCACAGGAGGCATTTAACTTCCGCTGCATGTGCAGCCCACATGAGAAGGAGACGTTCAAGGGGTTCAGCCAGCACTTCCCAGAACCTGTGCAGTTGCACAGTGCTGGGCTGGCTGCATATGGTAATCCACCACAACGTGCAGGAACAGCACTTCCAAACAAGGCACGCAGCAGTCTGGGATCTTGGGACATGTGACAGAGAGAATGCCCCGGGTCTGCAGATGGAAAGTCTGATAAAACCATCCGCCCTGCAAAGGCTACCAGTCAGCCTAGGCATGTACTACATTTCCACTTCAAAGAAAGATTCAAGGTGAAAAATAAACATGCCCAGGGAATCCCAGACACTTGGTAGGCATTCCCAAGCTGGCATCTGTGGTAGCACAGCTCTCTTGCCAGCACTGCCCATGTTATACTGTTGAAATCTTAGAGAAGTTTGTCTACACGAGGGTCAAACACAGGAGTCACTGCAGTGCAAACAGTAATTTGATAAATGTTATGACAGGAACAATAGAGAGAGGTGTGTTGCCAAGTACAGTTCTGAGTTGCAAAGGGAAGTAATGGAAACATGAGGTAAAGTATTATTTTTGGATATTGGAGAGTGCATAGTATGGAATATTTTGGAATTAATTTCTATTTGTTTGGCGGTTTGTTTGATTGGGATAGATAGCATTTGGATTTTGTTCTGTGTTTTTTCTTCGTACCACATTTTTTGGCTTTTGGACATGAAACATCATGAAAGGAAAATTAGTAGGAAAAATTATTTCCATACTCTCAGAGCTCTGTTTTGCTTCTTAATGTCCCTTTCTTTCCTCTTAAGACTTTGTGACACACCTGTGTTAAAAGCTCAGTGCTGAGCATGGAAGATAAAACAGTCTCCTCTGACTGAACAAGAATGTCTCTTAGATACCACTGCTGGCTCTTTGGATTGAAAGTGTGTGAATAACAAGAAAATAGGGGACATACTGAACTTAAGGAAAAACAAACCTTGGACAAAATTGACCAATAAGTAAAAAAAATAATTCTTTGCCCTGGAGGTTGTTGCTGTGCCTCTGATGCTCATCAGTAAGATTTCAGAGGGATAATCTCAAAACCATCCCTGTGAAGAGCCCAAAGAGAGCAGTAAAGTGAGAACAATTAATTAGTAGTGATAGCTGCATATCAGTTGCTAAACTTTGAACTCAGGTTCTAAAATGGATCATCATCAAAAGGATCATCTTCCCTGCAAAATAAAAATCAGATTGTTAGTATAAGTAGCTAACATTAAGTGATCATATCGTGCACTTTTAGCCCACTTTTCTATTTCAAATCCCCAGGAAAGTAACACCATGCACAGCTCACTGCTTTTTTCCTACACAGGACATAGCTGAGCCTTTCAGATATTCTTCTTAACAGCAATAATGTTGGTAATAAAAGTGAATTTAAAAAAAAAATCTTTCCTCAGAATTACTATATCTGGCACTGTAGAAAAATTTATTTTTTACTTAGAACATAGATTGTGACCATATGCAGTGCTGTTCTTTTAACTGTTCCTGCTGTTTTCTTTCCTTTAGACAGTTCCCATACTGGAGAGCTCCTGGAAATAATTTTGGAGTCAGAAATTCTTTCTGTGTAAAAAATTTGAGACTTCCTGCAGCTGTGGGCTATGAGCCAGCAGACAGGAGATTTGGACTTGCTTGCCAGCTCCTGCACAGTGCATGGAAGAAGAAAGGTCCATAATATCATCAAAGTTTGATGTGGAGGTTTTCCACTCAAGAAACAAGGCAACAATGAGTGTTAAACACTAGAACAGAAAGAGAAATAAAAGTATCATCTGGTTATTCAGGACAGTTATGTACGTAGCTTTTGCACACTGATTTTCATGAAGGGGAAGCAGTATCAGATGTGGCACCTGGCCCACTTTCTCCTCTGTCTGGCATGTCTCTTCCCCTGGTCCAATACATAGCCTGGATCTGGACCACACATAAGGGCTTCATCAGATTGTTGGTAGCACATGAGCATCCCGAGTCCTCATTCCAGACAGAAGGGAAAACAGTTCCCAGAATGTCTCCTCCCAGAACAAACTCAGGGGAACATGCTCTGCTCTGGAGATGGGAAAATATGCCAGTGGCTTCATAATGGGTTATTAATTTTATTAGCAAGATAGGAAAAAAGCATACTAGTTATGAGTGAAATTTGAGCTCTAGGGAAAGTCAAGAAGAGGTTGATGTTAGCTCCAGTGATGACAGGATTTAACTCTGTGTCTTTATTGTCAAATTTAAATGGTGTTTTTGGCAAATGCACTAAAAACATTAAAAACATAATTGAAGCACTTCAATCAAAATACATTTCATAGGGTTTTCATACCACTTACTCACAAATTTCTGAACTATTATTTTAATGGGTGAGAAACCTTGATTTCTCTAGTAAAACTTCCATTAGCAGCCAACCACGAACTGGCAAATCAGCGCCATGCTATTATTTTTCATCTGGAAATCTTAGCTGAGGTTGTTATTAGTTCAGGAGTCTCTTTATGTCCTGTTGCTTTACACATTCTAGGCTTCCCTAAGACACATATTTTAAGTATCATTTAAAATGCAAATGCAAACTGGACAAAGACTAGGCCAAGGGTAGTAGTATCCAAGCTGGGAATGTATGGCAAGCAAGTGTATGAGGAGAAGAGAATTTATGACTAAAAGGTGCAAAAGTATGCAGGTAAAAGAAAATCAAATCATTATTGGACTGGAGTAGTCATTTAACCTTTGGCAGGCATTGCAGTTCTGTCATGGACTTTTGACTATGGACCTCAAATGCAGGGCTATGGTAAAGTAAATAAAGACCAAACTTCAGTAGCTGGCTTGATAGGACAGGAATCTGGATCTTTCCTTTAACGAGACCTGCTCCAGCCATACTGCACCACAGTTCATTCTTGGTGCTGCTGTGCCATGTCCCATGACGTCTGCCAAATGCTAGGACAACAACAAGAAGAAGCAAACATAAATATTTAGTCTTTGCCTCATAACAAATTTACAGTGTTTGTCAAAGGTTAAAATGCCTGGACATATGCTTGTTCTATGTTTGTTGTTGTAGCTTTGTGCTAAAAAATATTTTTATCTATCTTGAAATTAACAAGTGTATTTAAGGGAAGGGAGGAGACAATGATCTAATGTGCCTCACAAGGGACAAACTTCTCATTTCCTTAAGGAAGGAGAAAACACAGTGAAAATAAAAAATTGTCTTTCATTAAAGTACAGAAGCTAATCTATTTTCAGGAAAGAGTCTGCTAGGCCTCAGGAGCATGACTGAATCACAGTATTTAATATTTAGCCCTAACCTAATCCCTTTCCTAATACACACTATTAGTGCAATGCTTTCTGAAGTGAGATAGAGGCAATTGAACCATTCAGTGTCCAAACACAGAGTACCAGAATGCTCCAGTCAGTAGCTGTCTAACAGCTGCTGCACCTACTTAAAAGCATCTTCTGCTCCTTGCCGGTGCTTAGGTATTATAGTCAACAGTGGTCTAGTCTATGCAATCAAGAAGGCTTTATTCTGCTGCCCCCACACAGGCTTCTTCATTGGAGATGTGGATCCAAGGGATCCACACAGAGCTGGAAAATATGTTACAGGACCTGCAGAGGATTAATGCCTTCCTGGTGGACAGGTGGGGTCCCTTGGGGTATTAAATCCTCGTGTACAAGCAGCTGTATGGACGTTGATGAAGTCTGGAAAGTTATTCTATTAATTATTGCCAAGTATCTGCCATAGGGTCAAGTTAATTATTCAATATAGGTTCCATTAATTTTGTTGACTGGACTGTCAGTGAATGCTCAGACTGTAGTTCATATACAGAAGCCTGAATAAAGCCTCAGCTGAATACCACCCTCAGTGAGCATAGCCCACAATGGTTTACTCAGATCTTTCTTATCTTAACCCTGCTGTATTGCAATGGAGACATGGATCTTCTTTCCTACTTAGAGGAAAATCTCAGTTTTTCAGTTCTGTGCGTTTGATCACTTAGGTCTTGAGTATCTGAGTATTTATTTTCAGCTTAGGATGTCTAAAAGCAGAGCTAGCCTTTATTCCAAACGCCATATTCAACCTCTTTACCTTGGGAATTTTCAAATCTCTAAATAGCCACATCTGCTTTGAGCCCACATCCACAGACGGGTTTCAGCCTCTGTGCCCGTGTGCCACAGGCTGGATTCTTCTGGCCAGGATATCTGCCCAGGCTCTGCGTGCAAGCTCAGCACTTCCCAGCTGAGAGAACGCTGGCTGCCATGACCAAACCTCTGTTCCATTCCCTCTTGCTGTCTGAGCTGTATCCTGACATCTCCTTGTATGTAATTAACTGTCTCAACTACAGTGCTATCCAGCTGCAGGATTTTTACCCAATGACTCATTTACCCTCCTGCCAAAAAGGCATTGTTTTTTCCGTCTTTTTTTGTTTTGCTTTGCTTTGTTTCTGTGTAACAGACAGCCAAACACATTAGCCTTTCTTTAGCGATTCCCCTATTCTGGGACACCGTACCATATGCAAATCTTTCTCACAAGGAATTCTCAGGACAAAGCAACCTCAATTACACACGTTCTTACTTCGTGGCTGTGCAAGATCAACCTCCCAGCTCCTGGTAGTCCTGATAGGGCATGCAGCTCATTTAGAGAGTCTCACACTCCTCTGCCACAGGCAATTTCTGCCCCATTGTTTAAAAATCTCCTTAGCATAGACATTGATAATGCAAACAGTTGGGAATCAAACACACAGCTTTACAGAGAAGCATCCAGACAGATAATTCTATTGGCAAAGGTGTGTTAGCAGTCTTGTTTTATTTCAATTTCAGGCTTTGGTCGTCTTGGAGGAACTAATTGTTTCTAAATCCCTCAAAGTGACATGTATGCATGAATAAAGCAGCCTAAGGTACTTCATTTTATTCTAGTTCTCTGAGTGCTGATGAACACAAGTGAACAGGCGGACAAGCAGTGACTTGCAGCCTGTGGTGAAAGCAGATCTGAATGATGAGGGATCCATGCCCATTGTCTTCTCCATGGCATCTTTCACAGAGTACAAAACCCACAGATAAAATTTGTTCAAATTTGTTGTCTTGACTCCAAACTTGTGAAATGCACAGTTACCTGAAGTAGAATATATTTCAGGGTAGGGTATGAGTAGGTATTACACTTACTATACAAACACTTGGTATAAACCTACACAATACAAGTAACATTTAAAATCACCAGTGGCTTTAGCCACTGTCAGGGACTTGAATACATATTGCATTCCAAGACAAATAAGGAGCTCAGAAAAAAAATTATAGTGGACATGACTGAATTTTTGCAGTGTTGAGAGGACAGAACTTCTATTACAAATAGATTTTTTTTTTAACCCACAAACCCAAACATTTTAAAAAACCAATTTATGTGTCCTTGAATGCCTCTTGCATAGGAATTGGAAACAGCAAAAGGAACTACACAGCAAAATGTGGTGCAACTCAGATTGTGGAAAATGCTGTTGGGAATCAGAAGAAGGGTAGGTTCAGACACAGACTTCCTTAGTTCTTTCACATGGCTGGAAGTCATGAAATTGTTTTCATGACCAGTCATGAAACCTTTCTCTATGGCTGAAATGATGAAAACATTTTAGCTCTGAGCATTTTACACACATCAGGAAATAAGATTTTTTCACAGTTGGGAGTTTTTAAGTTGTTTTTAAGGGCTGATGCAGAGATTCTGAAACAACAGATACATTTCCACTTTACAAGATGAAATGTAATCAATTCCTTAAAGTCAGAATTTTTTTCCTGTATCAAACAAAAGATGACATAATAAAGCAGGGAGCACATAGGCTCAATTATGCCTGGTGTGATTTAACACAGCACATAAGTGAGTGGATTGCTGGGCACTGTAGCACACTTTCTGTTTAAGCAGACTTGACTAAGAAAATATTTTAATTTTTTCTCTGAATTCACCTTTTACTCCGAATTACAGCTATGCAAAATTCATACTGATCTACTAAAGATACCTGCTCTTTCTCTGTATCAGTGTCTGATCTTCTAAATTCAGTGCTTAAAAAAATAGTTTCTCTTCTCTATTGTAGGCAACAGTGTACTATCTTTTCAGTAGAATTTTACATGAATTGTGATTCCAGAATCTTTATTACTAACCCTGGAGCCAGAAGGAGCTCAGACAGACTTTTAGATTTTGTGATGAATTTTTCAAGGTTTTAGCCAGTTAAGAGACAACCTTCTAGTTGTAATTTGAGCAGATTTTATATGAAACTTCTTAAAGATGATGTATACATCCACAAATTAAAGACACTCTTAGACAGAATATTCAAACCCTTCTAAAGTCCTGCTTAATAATAAAATTATTAAGCTTTCTGAACAGATTCTTCTGGTCTTTCATATTTAATGTCCATGCAGAAATTTTGTCAGGATTTAAATTACAATATTTTTTGTCAAATGAATATAAATTAGGCTGAAATCTGCAACGCACTTATCCTTCTCTCACTCAAAATGACACCTGCTATTTTAGGAAGCTACTCAACAGATTGTACTATTCATATAATTATCTCAGTAATGTTAGCAGCAGTCCAGAGAGACAGATAGAAAGTATCAAAGTGCTCCTCTTTGGAGTATTGTGATTGTCTGTACAAACCTGGTCATCCAGATTATAGTTTAGTAGAACTAATGCAGTGTATGCAAATATTTCCAAAATGGCTAGTAAATCTGTATTAAGACCTCCCCAGGCTTGTCTTTCAACAAGTTCTAATGTTCAAGTCCAAAATATTTTAAAAATATTCAAATGCTCTCCGTGAAATCTGGGGGTTTTTTCAGTCCTTAGAAGGCCTCATTTGCATGGTTTCCCTGCTACAGAGTTGATAGTTCTCCATCTTAATGAACTGCAGAAATGCTTCTTACTGAGGAGGTAATATTCTAGTGATAGATCTCTACACAAATCTTAATACTTTCCTTAGAACAACAATAAAGAAAAGCCAGGTGGCTTGATTTTTTCCTTGAGCAGGTCATTTACTTCTTAATCTTCCTAAGGTGAAATCAATTCTGGGAGAAAGCCATATACATCAGGTCCACACTCTATTTAGTCATGTTTAAGTCCCATTTGTGTTTAGGAACATAAGTGACTCTTAGGTTTTGCACAGACCCTGTGCAGCTCACCAGAAGTAAGCAATGGTTAAGGATTGTAGATAATGATCTGTGTCTAACTGGCAAAAATTCCCAAAGCACATACTCGGGGGTTTTTTCCATCTCCTGAAATTCATGGTTCCTCCATATGTCAGACCCAAGTACTTCACGTTATTTCACACTTCAGACAAGCCCTTTCTCCTTCCTCTCCCTTACCTGGCTTACAGATTGCCCTGATTCCATATAAATGCAGTAGGGCATTCACTTCTAGTAAAATTCACTTGGCTAATATCAACCTTGAAAGCTGAAAGCCTACTTTAACACTAATAGAATTGAAATTTTCTCACAGCTGATCTGATTTGATCACATAGCTTAGCAACACAGACTGTATAACCCAGGTAGAATATATCACTAGAGAATTTCCACTGGATTGCCCACTTTGCAAATTACCTTTTTTGTGGTCCAGTAAAGGTGTCAATGAGCTTATTTTGATCAGCTTTTAAAAAGTGGAAATGACCTACTATTTTCATAGTCTTGACCGAAGCATAAACAGAAATATTTCTGACAAACTTTAAGGAGTCCACCAAGAATATACCATATTTTTGGGGATAAGGTTCAATGGAAAACCAGAGCATAAACATACACGCTAGAGAAAGAAAAGAGTTCAGAAAAAATTGAATATACTGAATACTTACCAGCTGAGCTCTGCTCCAGGAGTCAAGGTCAAATGCTTTTGGAGCAATAGGCTAAGGCTAAAATCCATTTTGTTGTTGCTACTGTTTTGCTCATGGTTGTTTGGGGGTTTTTACAAAATCTCTTTATGCACATGAAAGAAATCATGTGACTCCTTTATTAAATTGCATATTTATAGTGAAACAGATTGATCTACAGACTCATAGACAAGCAGAGATGACGACTGATACCTTTTTTTTGTTTGTTTTTCACATATTTTTCAAAACTTGCTTGGATTGTTTTGGTGCTGGCTTGTATGACTGACTGAGCTTACATTTTCCCAAATAATTCATATGTTTTACCGTAAAAGAGAAAGATAATGTCATTGCAGCAATGAAGACAGGAGAGGAGGAAAAAATATGCAAAGTCTTGTCTCCATACACTTCAAACTCTAGAGAGGAACTTTTTTTTTAGTCATATCAGCTCAAATTTCATGTCAGCTTGAATTTTGAACTGTATTCCAGTGATAACTTACCCACTATTTGAAGTTTATTTAAGTTTTTGTTTTGTTTTGTTTTTCAGCTTCACATTACCACTAAAGCAGAAGGAGGATGAGGGCACTATTTTATTGCCTCTGCACTCTTCCATATTTTTACTTTCACTCCCTTTAAGTATCAAACTGTTATATTGTCTTGGTGTGAGGCATGCAAACGTTTTAGCCAGTAGTAATTAGGAGTAACAATGGACTCATCTGGGCACTTCTGACCACCTGACTCAAAACCCGACGTACCCAGGAGTTAGCTCACAGCATGAAACCAAAGCAAGATTTGAGTTCAATCCCAGTGGGCCTTCAGAGGAATAACACCTCTGTTTGGAAGGCTAAAGGCAGACAAAGAAGTGGAAGAAGGATAAATAGATCTGCCGTTTAGGGGAGGGACACATTGCTGCATTTGTTCCAAGGCCGGCAGAGAGGATGCTCTGGTTTTTGGGTGTCCCATGGCCTGAAATTTCATTGGCAGCAGCAGGTCATGGGGAGGAGCAGTTCATTGCTTCTGGAGTGCATCTGCTGGTTTCACTTCATTCAAAGGGCATCAGATTCACACACTCCAGGATGACTCTGCAGCAAGAACTACTACATGGGTAGTGAGAGAGATCAGGAGATTACCACTAAAAGCACACACGTCTGAGGTCACCTACGACACTAAAGTCAGTCTGAGTTCATTTGCTAGGGTTTTCAGTTACACCTTGGAAAATTCAGCAGATACTCAGGAGGGAATAAAATGATTTTTTAAAACAATAGCCTCTCTCTTCACTCACTGCAGGTGCACAGACAAGGTTAACAACAGAACTAGGCATTATTCTACTCTTCCCCTGTGGGGACTTGTACAGTAGAGAGAAAAACTGGACTGAGATTTTGTTTCAGCACTAAACAGTTACTGAGGGATCTTCAGGAACTGATATGGTTGTGAAAATATGCTCTCTACCTAGTTAACTTTTTCCTTCTGTTCCTTAACAAGCTTACCTATCTGGCTAGAGAGACATCAGTTCACCATCATCACCCATCCTACTTTCACCTGATTCTGCCTTTGCTTTATCTAATTTTTTTTTTCCTTTTATACCCACCATTGCTCCAGCTCACATTTGATATACTAAGATACAATAAATAAACTCTAGCCCAATCCACCAGTGGATAAAAACTGGAATAATTTTGAAACAATGGATTTGCAAATCATTTCGTGTGTTATGCATTTCTACCCTTTCCCAAGCCTGCTTGATTCCATTACAGGACCTTTCAAGAGAAGACTCTTTCTCACCCTCAGCTTACAGAATGGGCCCCAATGACCACTGGAACCTCCAAGGACCACTGCATAGCAAACAATAAGAAAAACAATAATGCACAAAAGAGAAGAATTTGTCTATCAGACAGAAGGATTTAGTTCTTCTATCACTATTGCATAAATTTAATCAGATTTGACCAAAATTTTTTGTTCGAGTTTTCATTGCCAAGGAAGCTTTTGTAGATCATATTGACCCAGACAAAACAATTACAGAATTGTGTGAACTATAAATATTCATGTTTCTTTCTTTAACCTTGGCTTGCATTTCTTTTTCCTTGACTTAAGCAATAATATTTCATTCTGAAATGTTCAAGCGGAGTGAATCAAAAAATTAGTAAGAAAAACAAACATAAGATAGATAAATAACAAACCCCACTATGGTTTATCTAACATTCACTATCCATGAGAAAAAAGTTCTGGGGTCTTACTAGGGTTATAGCCCCTGGATAGATTTCCAAAGACTATGAAGTTTGAGACTATAGACTTAAGATGAATTAATAGTGTTGTGCAATCCCCTCACAGTATGATGTGTTTGTGTGTTTATGAAGCGACTTGGGAGGTTAATGAGTAGAAGTGCATACTAAAGATTCTCCATATAATTTTGATCTGTTTGAGAAATGAAGATATGAAAAAAATTCTCATTGCACCCTGATAAATGGTAGCAGAGAATTTTAAAGGAAGAGAACATATTGCTCCAGGATCCTTCTGAAACCCAGACATGCCACTCTTTTTTACCCAGTGCTGATGACTGGCTAAGTTATAAGATGTATCTTCAGATGGTAGCCATTCATCCCCTTTCCACAAAGTTTACTGAAGCACTTATGCAGTGCTTGCTCCAGCTGTCAGTTGTCAGGACATCTTTTTGCCAAAAACTCTCAATCTATGTAGCTATCCAAATCTCATTATGCTTGGAAGCAAGTCTGATTTCATGACCAAGCTCTCCAAGAGCTGATTCTGCACTAGTACACAAGAGAATACCTCAAGTCAAACACTGGCAAGGTAATTTTTCATAAGCAAAGGAGACCTAAGCTAAAGAGTATGGTAAATCAGACTAAGGAACTCTGGCAAAGAGAAACATTTTCCTGTCTGCATAGTAGAGAGTACAGCTGAAACTCAGTTTGTGACCTCAAAAGTCACAAAAGAAACATTTTTTTTTCTACCATATCTGTTACTGATGTGTTATTTTACAATAACGTGCCTTTTTAGAAACCAAATTAACCCATGCAGAATGCAGAACAGACTATACTAACTTAAATAGTTACATATCACAGATATAGCCTACTCTCAAAAAAAACCCTGTAGGAAATTTGTCAGAACAAGCAATAGGCAATATCTGAAAGAAATAATCAAGCTGACAAATACGAGATGGAGAGCAACTACTAAAGAATGTGATGTGGGACTAACAGTAACCAGCTGAATCTGTCAGCATTGTTATACAGATGCAAAAAAACACCAGTCAAACAAACCCAAACAAAGCATGTTTGCATATTTAAATAAGAATCCAGCCCGCAGAATAAAAGAAGTTGTTCTGCTTTCTGCTGCACTATGCAGACATTGCTTAATGGAGTGCTATGTAAAGGGTAGGGCTCTGTATTTCAAGAAAGATGTGAACTAACTGGAGATAGTTTAAAACTGATCAGCTGCCTGGAAAGTTTGAGTTAAAAGGAAAGATTAAACAAACTGAGATTGGCAGAAAACATGGGAAGACATAAAAGTCCTAAATTGCTACTCAGGGTTTATTAAAAGAAAGTCTTTTACCCAGTTTCACAGTGGTAAGTATCTACTATCTAATGGTAAATATCTATGATACAAACAGAGTTAGTTCTGTCTTGTGTATGACAAAACCTATTTTTCTACCCAAATATGGATTAGAAATGTCCACTTAATTCTTCTCCATTCACTCAATTATGAATTAAGTGCTTATACAATAATGAGAAAACCTATTAACGTTTCATTCTAATTGTAAAGTCTTCTGTCCCTTGTTTCTTTTCCAATGTCTGAACTTCAATCCGTATTATATTCATTTAAATAATACAAAATTACATTAATTGTTTGTGACATTTTCTATGATAATACTGACATGTCCTGTCATGTCAAGTTCATGAATGTGTGAAACACCTGAAAATTCATCCACTGACCTGAAAAAGAAAATAATGTACGGTTGTGCATCTGTGTCTTTTTCAAGCATGTGTAGTTGATTCTACTTTCCATTCAAACTAGTTCTATTTAAAAAACAAAAAAAAATCAATGCCCTTTGTCTGCACCTTTGGTTTTGGGCATCTAATAAAATATGTAAAATGTTTCCAGGTTACTATTTATCCACTTATATCTAAATATCAAACAGCAGGTATTCAATGACACTTTTCACACCGGTTTCCCTGTTACCTGATTCTTCAGTCCCTACACCCCCAATCCCACCCCTACCTACAGAGCTCTTTGGTTGCAGGCTCATAATCTGAGGCCAGGCTATTTATCAGCTGGTGCTCATATCAAGCATTGTTCTTGCCACATAGAAACTATAAATAATGCTGAAACACCTGGTTAAACCATAAGTATCATTGATAGGTAGGAACCATCTCACTGAAATTACGTGTGGAAGAACTGTCCTAAGCCACAAGTTCATAGAATCATACATTTAATATGTATTGATTTAACAGTATAAATATATGTGGTTACAAAATTAACTGTATTTTTCACTGGGAAGAGACTATTACAAAGACTTTTTGCGCTCCTGAGAACACAGTGAAACCGCTGATCTGCAGCTGCACTGGTTGCTGCAGAATCCTTGGTTCACACAAAATGCTTTCACAACCTTTTCAACAGGTGTGCTGGGATACAGAGTGGTTCCTCCATCCATCCAAACAGAACAGCAGGGCTGAGGTTTCATTTGTGAGAGAGCACCAGTAAGAGCAGAAGTGAGTATCATGAAAACTGGGAAATTATTTTTATAACATTTAAAAAAAACCCTGATGTTTCTCCATTACAGAACTTCTTGAAAGAAAAGGATGAAGCCTTCTCCACCAGCACAGCCTCTATCAATATCATAACTTGTCTGAGAAAGCCAAAGGTCATTTCCAGTGGGATGACAGAAAAGTTGAAGCTACATTGCAACACAGCATGTCATATTTAATTCCCTAGTGAAGAAGAAGCAGAAATTCATGCAGTGGGATGGCTGTTGTCCCACTGAAAGGCAAAGCTTGGTATTGAAAGAGCACAGCAGGGGAAATAGCTCTAAGGAACAGATACAAATGCTGGCTCCAATTCCTGTGTGGGATTGCACATTTGATTTTCTGGTTTCTGAAAAAGTGAGCATGAATGCAACTGTAACTTGGCTGTACACTGGCAGAAACCTTTCATATGGTCTTTGCATCTCTGAACCACCTTGTTTGGCAGGCCTGCTTTTCTGCTTCACTCGAAGACCCCCAAACCTGGTATGAACCACAAATTACCTCAAGTTTTACAAAAGAGTCAGCCCTGCCAAGTCTTTCAGACCAGAGAAGTTCAGAATAACATTTGAGTGCATCTGAATAACAATTTTTCAGGGCCCTCTGTGGCCTGCCTCCTTCCCTCTCCCTCTCTCCTAGGGGTTTAGCCAGAGGTAGGCTGGGCTGTTGTAACCTTTAAAATCACCATACTGTCAGAAAGACAGTAGTCAAAGATTTGGACCACAAGCATTAGGACTATATGATAACCATAAATTTTGTAATCTGGGATTTAGCTTTCAAAGAGTCTCACTTTTCTGAATAAATTTAGCCTAAGAGATTTTGAGGAGAGTAACATTAAAAAAAAAAAAGTGTCCTTTCTATCAAGTTGCACAACACCTTATCTGCCAGTAAAAATGAAAATAATATACTGTACACACTGTCATTGGTTACAGGATTTAAAACACTGACAGTAATCCCATTATCATAGTCCTGGCATCAGTAAATATTTGTTGTGCATTAGAAAGAACCCAAAACAACTAATATTCATTAACTAACTAATACACTCAGAAAGTATAACCACCTTAAAGAATTCTTGTAGGCAAAATTGCCTCATTATTTTTTTAAAAGCTTCAGGACTGGGTTTTCTGAAGCTGTTTTTCAGTCTGCTTTTTGAGTGAGAACACATCCCATCCTTCCTGCGGGGCTTTCCTATTTTTCAAGACCTCATCACCTTATGCTTGTACATAATGAAGCTGTTTAACTGTGGCAATAGGTGGTCTAATGAAATATTACCATACCATTTCTTCAAGGACTCTTTTGGCTTCTTGTGTCATTTATACTTCTCAGAAGCATAGTGTTTACTTTGGACTCTTTTGCTGGAGTTGCTCCTTGATGCCTGATTGATTTGATGAATCACTGGGCCACCACTGCCCCTTGACCCTGTTCAAGAACAGGAATGTTTCTCCAAGGCTGGCAGCCTGTGCTCACTCCAGGCGCTGCTCCAGGTCTCTGAGGAGGAGCAGCTCTTTCACAACACGTAGCCTGCTTGGAGGAGTCCTGTTGGCATCACCAGAATTGCCTTCACTTGCACACTGGTGGTGGGAGATGCAATTCAAGGAGATGTGAAAGGCACAGGAGGATGGGGGAAAGAATGGTCTTCTGCAAGTCATAGATCAAATGTTTTATTTCTTCACCGAGCCAGAAACAGATTGCTTTGAAGAGACACTAGGGATTTGAGGCTGTCGGCCTGAGTGCAGCTGGGACTCCAGCTGAGCTGCTGTTCTGTGTTTAGGAACAACAATTGTTCTCAGTCAGGAACTTCAGAAAACAGCATGTGTTTGGAGAAGCAGGATGATGCTGCTGTTGCTGTGAAGTACCAAGTATCCTTATGTCCCCGCTCTGCAGTGAGAGCTGAGAGCTCTCAGCACTTTGTTGGCAGTGATCATCACCTCATGATTAGGTCCATGGACAAATAAGGCTTTCAGATATTCCCACACAGAAGTGATGAAGAGTTGCAAACATGAGGTTCTGATTCTCACTACTGTTATGAAGTGTGACTGCTGAACCATTTATTTCCACTTACAGTATTTGTCCATATGTGTACTCCCCTATTGCTATGCACACGCAGTATGCAGTTTGAAAGGTTGCAGTTTGAAATCTTTGGCCAGCAGGATTTGCTGGGGACATTCCTACTTCTTCTATGTGCACCTGCTGTAATGCCAAAACTGTAAAGGGCAGTTCATGTGTAACAGCACAGTTTCTTCTCTGCATTCATATTCTCCCAGGATAATCATTGTAGTCAATACATGCAGTAGTGTTAGCTTAACAGTGCTAATTAGGTTGCTGTTCCCTGAAAGTTCATTAATCAGATTTAGTTTGTAGACAGAAATGAAATGAGATTCCTTCTTTGGGATAAGCTGTTCCACACTGGGATTGCAGGATTGAAACAATGCCCATATTTTAAGACAGAATTACTTCTTGCTCAAAGAAGACACATTTTTAGCAAGGACCTCAGAAACTGCAAGTATTTAAAGAGACCTTAAAAGCATCAGTAGACATGTCCTTACCTAACTATCCATGTGGAGACTGGAATAACTTCTAAGCTTTTTTTACAGAGGCCAGTGGCTTTGTTAAGTTCATTAATGGAAAGCAAATAAACATTATGTACTTTTGCTTCCTTACCCTATGTCCGTGCTGGTTCAGAAAGGAATTCACAGCACTGAGTAGAATCACAGAAGCAAAGGACATCCAGATTTTGAAAGAAAAAATCAGTCCTGCTCTCAAAGGGGCCAACCATTCCTCCAGCACATCCATAGCAGGGGACAACTGATACAAACTAGTGGAAAAGCAACCACTTTCTCTCCAAACGGAAAGCAGGTTGCACAAAATTTAAGCAATACTGTACATGAGAGGTGACCACAAAATAAACTTTTGAAAAAATTCAACTTCATAATGGGTATTTATAAACTGGAGAGTGGTTTTGCAAGACACATGATGCAATCCTTCTGCTCTGCTTCTAATGAGATTTGGGGCATTTTTTAACAGGCGTGTTAAAAATACAGGACACCTGAAGACACTAAATAGGAAAACAAGAAAGGTGTTTTTGGCCCTATAATGTGTTACTTATGAGAATAAATTGATACTGGCTTGCATGGGAGGAAGGGATACAGAAAAAAACAGGTCTGCAAATATGCAAAAGGTTGCCACAGAGTTTAGCAGTGAAGTATTGTCTGTGGATAGGACAAGAAGTAGTTGGTTCAAAGAGCAGCTAGAAATACTTCATGAATTAGGGAATTTTTTCTCTCTGTAGCTGTGGTTAAGCATGATATCTAGGGCAGTTGTGAAATTCCTGCTCTGAAGAACAGACCAAGAAAATCATCTGTCAGGAATGGGTTGGGTGGCGGTTGCCCTGTGGGTCTGGACCATGGATCTTTTCTATTCTACAGCAATGATTTGATATAGTATAAAACTATTTTTCGTTTAAATAGAAGTAGCAGACCCTTGAATGACATGACTTTTTTTTTCCCCTAACTCATTTCCTACCTTTCCCCCTGAATGCCCACCTTTACTTTTATCCATATTGCCATAGACAATGTCAGTGTCCAACAACATGAAGGAAGATAATTAGTCTAAAAGATCTTACCTGCTAGAGGATAAACTAAACTAATTCCTCTCAGCTTTTCAAAACCTGCCTAAGACTTCCCATTAGATACTAATGAGGAAGAACAAAACCTAGCATTTAGGAAAATTGTGTTCTGTTCCTCTATGACCTTTTGGGGAAATCTGGGGAAACCGCCTTGACCTGCCTATTACACCATTCTCCATCTGCCCTTCCCTCCACTCATGACTTCCACACAGGCTTGAACATGTATACCTTTAGTCTATCTTGGGCACTTAACAGATTTTCCAGCACAGCAAAATGCACCTAAACTGTGCTTGTGCAGTACCTAGCAAGTTATCCCTGAGGCTTGATTAGTATTAATAAAGAACAAAGAAATTACAACTTGGTTTTGTTTGTTTGTTTTAGTTTCACATGAATAGATGACTCATGAGCATTCTGAGGTATTTCCAAGGACACGAGCACGGGCACTGGAACTAATGACTGGCTTCCAATCCATTTGTGTATTTTAGCTGAATTTTCATTCCTCATGAGCTTTATAAGATATCAAGGAGAAAGAGATTAGAGATCTGCTAATTATGAGGAAAGATTTCAGTCTTTTTGTAACTTACTAGTAAAAAGAGAATCCACATGGAAGAGAAAATTTAATCAATCCTATTGGCACAAAAAGCCATATATACTTTATAATCTTCAAAATGTCTGTCAACTTCAGCTCTGTCAAGTCAATTTAAAAACAGTCCAATGAGCTTAAAACTTCTGTAAGTCATTTGTAGCAGATGATAGACAGATGGAGAGCATAGTTGTGCCAGCTTCATTTCTCAGAGAAACTAAGATTTTTAAAAACCCTACTTCAGGTACTAGTTAATTTTTCACTGTAAAATTGATACAAAGCATTTTCTGTATCCTTAATCATTTACTTGACTGGATTTTTTTTTGTTTGGTTGGTTTTTTTTGTTGTTTTAAACTCTTCTTGTTTAGACTACTGTTAAGGTAAATGATTTTCAGTCAGAGTAATAAAGAGGTGGAAGTCCTTGCTAAGATGCATCATCACGATGCTCTCCAAGTGTCTAATTTTCTGATGGAAAGCAGGTATCTTGGACCCACTCAGGTAGTTCTGTTAGTGGTTAAAGCCAGTTCCAGCTCTAGGCATCTACTGGTCTAAGTAGGACTACACTCCCTTCCTGCATCTGTCTAATAGAGTAGTCAGGACCCTGTCTTCCTTCAAGATTTGTGTAATTTGATAGTCTCTGTGTGGTACTAAATACAAGTTAAATGTAAGACAACTGTACAGCCTCACACATATCACTGTTCTAAAATCGGATTTAAGTTCACCACTGATTACAGATTTTCTTGCTCAGTCTAAATTGTTGCTGAACCTTTACCATTAACAATGAAGCACCTAAATCCAGTGCTTCTAGCAGCCTGTGTGAGAGCTCCTTTATTTTTCCATCATTTTCTATAGGGTCATGGAGTGGCTGAAATGGGAAGGGACTGCTGGAAAATGTCTAGCCCAACCCCCCTGCTCCAAGCAGAGCCAGCTGGAACAGTTACTCAAAAGAGATTTTTGGTTTAGTGATGAGACTTCTCACATCCAAGCAATCGTCTATATATCACAGCATCATTACTACATTTTTAGGAGATGACATATCTGCTGCAATATTGTTAATATCTCTAAAATTAGAAATGTCAGGTGAATGTAGCTGCTAGGATCCAGAATCACAAGCATTTGGGTCCTTCTGTCTGTTCAGAGTTTTTTGCTTAAGCTCAGAAATAAGTCATTAATGAGTCATTATATTCAAATGCCTTAGTGCAGGGATGTTGAGTCAAACACAAGGTCAGCTTGGATGAAGTCAGTCCAGTGAACACAGGCAGTGAATCCTCCTGAATCTACATAGTCAAACAAACACTTGTTCCCATTTGCCTGGATAAAATTAAGTGCACCTTGAAAAGCCTTTATGGAATGATTTTATTTATATCCCACTAGGAGTTTGTAAGAGAAATGTTCTCACTTAAAGGCCGTACCAGAAAAATATGGAATAACTATAACGTTATATTCACTTTTGAGTAGATCATTACAGGAGTATGTTTTCCCTCTGCATCCAAAAGAATAGTTTTGTAAGTGCGTACTGCTTTTGGCTTGGACTTGAGGTTTTCAGCTTTGCTTGTCCTATTTTATATATCTAAATTTTTAAAAAAATGCTCCAAGAAAGAATGTTTCTCTTCACTAACGGAAAAGGGTGTATAGAAAGTTAAGCCAGGTGTAGATATCTACTCAGATGGTTAAATACCATTTCTTGTTGGGTTTGGTGGTTGGTTTTCTTGCCTCCCTCCCTCTTCTCCTCCTCCCACCCCAACACTTATTTACTATAACATCTTCTGTCTCACATATCTTTAGATCATAGATCTTTACTTACAGCTATATGTGCAAAAAGGACATCGTGGTACACAGACCAAATGGAATGGCTAATCCTTTATTACCAGTATTCCTTTGGGAAATATGATTTAACAGTTGCCCTCAGCTCAACATCAACAATCTCAAATCATTTCTGTTTTCATCTTTAAGAATACTCAGTATTTCCTAGCTATGAACATGGATCAGTGGCCTTCATACTGTTCTGAAAGTTTTAAGAAAACAGAAAAAGAGAAAAATCTCCCAAGCAAAAGGAATGTAAATGAAAATTTCCACCTCTGTAAACTCACTCTGAGGAAGATAACTTATGTGTTTTATGTATACATCAAACTCTTCATCCTGCCTTTGCACAAGTGAAGCAAGAATTTGGCTTTCTGGTTTTATAGCTATTTAATAAAAATGCACAGCAATGAAGAAAGCCTAGCAGCTGGCTTCTGATGCACACAGCACAGCAGTTCCCCAGGGTATCCTGCCAGGCGTCTTAGGTGGTTCAGATACTGGCTGATAGTCTCTGCAGACTAGACCATACATTTCTGCAAGTACTGACTATGACCCGAGCAGTGTATTTTTCTCCCTCTGCCCACGTCTTTTGTGTGGTTTGTCAGTCAATATAAAATTTCGTGAGATTTTATTGCTGCTGCTTTTCCTGTACTCATTCTTCTAAGCCACATCTGGAATGTTACATGTCTCCATCTGACAGATTTCTGCTGGCTTTTCAATAGCTTCAGTAAAGTGATATTGGCATAAATACTGTAAAAAAGTGAAGGCCCCTTTGCAGCACAAATCCTCATAATATGTCTCCATCTGCCACTGAACCTGAAAGTTTAGTACTGATATTTTTTGTCTGTGACTATTTTGAGTCAGAAGCTATGCTGTTGTCAACAGGAATTTTGCAATAAGTGCATTTTTCATTGTGAATTGCATGCAAAGCCCTGTGCAAGTGAACATTTATTTTGCGTATGTTTAAATACAGGTTTGTCTATTTGTATAGGCATAGTCACAAGTGCTTTGTGACTGACCCACAGGGTGAGTAAAGTGAGTAAATATCCTTGACTCAGTAATCAACAGAAAGCCTATATTAATAGACTTTATCAATTGAATTTCCCAAGGTTTTGTGCCTCAGAGCTGAACCACACAAATCCAGATGCACTCCCCCTGCTCCTCACCATGCACTATCTCAGTCTCATCGCAAGGGTCGGATTTTTCCCTTCCTCCATGGCAGCATCTCCGGCACTCATGAAGCTCCATAATACTTTCTAAATAAGCAAAAAAGCTCTCTCTGATGGTAAAACAATTCTCTTTACAGTATATAAAATGTGTTTCATTTAGTATGAAAATAAGGATTGGTTTCTGCAATTTACTCCCTGAAGTATCATCAATAGAAGAGAATGAAAACAAACTTTAGATAGATAAGGTAACAGCTATTTTGACATTCACAGTTATTTATTAGACAAGTTTTTAAAAAAAATCTCCTTGGCTTAATATACTTCAGGAAATTAAACTGAAGAAAATTTAGAAATCCCTAAAAGCCCCGATAAGGAACTGCTATTTGATGCTGTTGGACCTGGCAAATAGCAATACCGATCCCTTCCATCGGCCTTTTTGTCTTCATTTTTCTTTTGTTTCCTTCTCAGAATGTGATGGTTTGTCATGCTGACTGCCTCCCACCACCATGGCATTGCTATGCACTTCCGAGATTTGTGGCAGGCAAAAAGGGGAGGATTTTCTATCTTTCCTATAGGTTACCCCTGGGAGAAATGGAACAACTTCTCATGAAATAGGGATATCACAGACATAAATATGTGTCACAGTCCCCGATGATGAGATAGAAAATTATGGTTATAGCAGAAAACTAAAATGCTCTGAGATTGTTTCCTTTTGAGTTAATAACTCTTTCACAGTTTCAGTTTTATTTTACATTTTAAATGCAAAACATTTGCAACATAAGTGTCAAGGTTTTTGCTAAAAAATGTATGTATCTCAAAATTTTGAACATGTCAATGGAAAACTGGCAGTCATAATAAGGCAAATTGCCAACACTGGCTTATCCCACAAGGACACATCTATGTAGACTATTGAATGAGTAGAAGAGGTAAAGATGTCTCAGATGCTTCCATTTATTACCCTACTTACTAATCACAGTGAAATGTTTACAGTTTCTTGCAAAAATTAATCTTCCCTCTTGAGAAATTCCAGTCCTGTGTCTTGAATTATTTAGACATCACAGCCCAAAGGTTTTCCAACCCATTCCTCAGTGTTAAAACTTTACTAGAATATTGCAGGAAGGGGCACAGAAATGTACATTGATAATGACTTTTCCATATCCATATGGAAATGCAGCATCACAATTGGACAGAAAAGTGAACTTTCTCTTTATAAGAAGGCCATATGTGCAAATACACACATTAATTTATTTTGAAACTATAGAAATTAATGCACTAGTTTTACAAATAATCTTTTATTTCTGAAAGTATTACAAAAACTACAGCGGCTCCACTCTGTTTTGGGAATTGTCCATGACCTAAGAAAGTGATAGGAAGTAATAGCTGATATGAAATAGGTTGTAATTTACCAACTGCATTGTTAAATCGCAGTATTTAATGCTCTGTCAGGAGAAACAAGAGGGAAGAAAGTTATATAAAGGATAAAATTATGGAGCTAAACCATGCAGACTTTTTGAGAAATAGGACCCATCACATTACAAACTTTTCCTGGACAGGAATGAAAATGCTCAAGCTATGATCCTTCAGTATTATAACACTACAGTTTTTTGCACTGGAGTTTCTTTAAGACCTCTTCCAAATCATTTCATGCTCTGGGACATACAGGAGCACTATGAAACTCCAGTTCATAGAAGAAAAAAAGCAGTGTTGGCACAAATGTTCCAGAAATAAGCAAGTAAGACTGTTTAATTTTAGTCTGTATGCATCATTAAGAAAAGAAATAAATCTTAAGTGTAGTATTCAGGTGTTAAATCTGGAACTAGATTGTACACAGATGCATTGGCATAAGCATAGGGGAAAGTATTTGTAGCAAAGGCAACACAGAAGCCATGGAGCTGATCTGCAAACCTCAGTGCTTGATTAACTATCCGTGGCCTTGGCACGTATTCTCCCCTTCTCTGTAGAAGACTGAACCCAGGATGCAGGGTATCTTACCTTGGCTGTTTCTTTGACTGTCATGATAGGTCAAGTGGATTCCTGCCACAGATGCCAGGCTCTGATTTCAGTAACTCAGTTGCGCTATCCCTCTCATCAGAAGGCTGTTAGTGCCTTCTGGAAGAGAACTGGAAGAGAACAGTTCTTCCCCTCCACAAAAGAGTCAAATGGTTCTGAATAGAACATTCCTGCCCAGGGCATGTGATTTCAGTAAGAACCAGACTTCCTGTCTTCCATGAAGTTAAGAATGGTTGCTCCAAAAACCAAAAAAAGGCTTCTCATTTTTATGTTACTGTAGATGGAAACAGAAAAAAACTACAGGTTTGTCTATTTGTATAGGCATAGTCACAAGTGCTTTGTGACTGACCCACAGGGTGAGTAAAGTGAGTAAATATCCTTGACTCAGTAATCAACAGAAAGCCTATATTAATAGACTTTATCAATTGAATTTCCCAAGGTTTTGTGCCTCAGAGCTGAACCACACAAATCCAGATGCACTCCCCCTGCTCCTCACCGTGCACATTTATTACACATTTATTGCACATTTATTTATTACATGAAGTACCTTTTATTCACTGCAGAAAAGTGGATATTATCCTCAAGTCTTCAAATATAATATAGTAAATATTTCACCTCCGCTTTGAAAATATTCCATAAATATTATTTTTCTTACTAATAAACTCAGTATATTAAATACCAGAGTAATTTGTTAAATTAGGCATTAGCTCTGAAATATATTTCTGTACTCAAAACTGCAGATATGTTTGAAAGTCTGGGCCTTCCAGTGTATTAGTATCAACCTGCCAAATCTAACAAGTTAGCAGGAAAGAGTTTTTTTGATCTATATCTCCAGCATAGTGCCCCATGGTTGAATGAATAATTAGAATTTTCAGAGGTAAACAAAGGAATATGGAAGCCTTCAGTTAACATTGCCTATCTTAATTTCTCTTAAAGGGAGGTTAATTCATTGTTAGAGGAAATTCTAAACAGGAAATAACAGGAGCTGATTTTTTCATGTCATAATGACTTGTTCCTTCTTGTTTTAAAATGGATGGTCTTCTGATAAAGTCATTGCCCTAGTGCTCAGAAACTCTCTGCTTCATTTCTGTTCAGCTACAGCTTCCCTTTCCCTTATGTTTAGGAGCAGGAGGATATTATCTTCTCACACCACAGGGATGGCTGATGCTAGGCATGAAGAACGATAGGTTTCTTGATTGTCCAGTGATGGACAATACAGCTTCTATGCACACTTGGGACATCTTCCTATCTATAACCATGAATGGCTTAATTTCTTTCCATTTAATGAATAATACTGATTTAAGGTGTATTTCTAGTGCAGACACCAGTCTTTGGTGGAGACATCAAGTAAGCTGATACATAAAAATAATTTATCGTTGACTATTTTAATATTGTTAAATAAACAAAGAAAACTGTAAAGTCTTCAACTAAAAACAATGAATTAAATCCTATGGAGGGATTTGGAACCATAGAAAAAATAATCTCAGTGTCCTCTGTGTAAAATTGAGTTTGCTTCCTTCTCAAATAAGTGGGAGCTCTACATTGATATATTAATAACAAATCTGAAAGCAAAGTGCCTCTTTATTTCTGCCTTTAAAAAGAAATACTTAAAAAGCAGAATTTCCAAGAAGAAAAAAAACCAAAAAAAAAAAAAATAATGTGGTCTCTTGCCATTTTACTGCCCATGTACGCTCCATTTCTCTGAAAATTGTGCAAATCTTAGCCTGAGCATTTAACAATGTTCTGGTTTTCTTCCCTCTCCTTCACAAACATTGGAACTTTCAAAATGAAGAACAGCTGATATCTAGAACAGTGATTGACAACATCTTTGGAGCTTAATCTCACTTGAGAAAGCAATTGATCTTCCAGTTGTCTCTAGTTTCAATTGGAGACACTGTCTCTTCAGCATCCAGGGTGAGCTGCTGCATATAGTTAAACCCACTGGATTACATCCACATCTAGATGGGTGGTCCTTTGCTTCTGGCTGCAAGAACCTAGACACTGTAGCTGAACCTTTAAAAACCAGGACAGATTAATTTGCTTGGGCTCCAGCTCTAAAATACTCTAAAGTACTCCAGTCTCACCAGCAAGGAGTGCCTTAACAGTGTCGTTCCATTGGAGGTTGTTGCTACTTGTAAGAAGGCAGTAGCAGCAACTCCAGGAAGAAAACTGGATTGAATGATCAAAGGCTGCCTTGAATGAAACCATTTTTCTCCACATATACAAAAAAAAGGATTGATCAAAAATTATCCATTGCAGTTGCTGACAGTACCTGCAGCTTGCTATCCTCTGCTTTGTTTTTCTTTTCCATCAACATTATTTAAAGAGAGAAAATCAGCTTCTAAAAGGGGTGTGAAGACTGTATCTGCAAGAAGTTACTGAATGACTGTGTAATCTCAATGACTAAAATAATTTTCTGAGTTAGTTACCTTATTACAGCTGTTGCTAAGATTTGAAGTGTGATTTGCAATGCAGCCCTCCAGCTTCCAGAGTGCATTTAGCAGTTCTGAAAAGAGTTCAGAAATGACAGCAGGTGTCTGAAAAGAAATTTGCTTGCTTCTGGAGGAGAATACCAAACACTTCTAGCTCTAAATACATCAGAAGAACAGATAATGATCAATGATAATTGACAGGAGAAAAGGTTGTAAAAGGTCTGTCTGACTCATTTGCCTGATGCCAACTGTGGCCAGTAGCAGCTGGCTAGGGAAGGCATCAAGGACAAGCCAAGCACAGAATGATACTTAACCTTTGCAAAATACAAAGATTTTTCTCCCCATGTGTGCACATTCATATATGATATATTTGTACAATGGCTAGAATGCTAGATTTGAAGAAGGCCATAAACATGGGGAGCATCCTGTACCTAAAACAAAATTGCAACAACACAACAGCTGATCTTTTCAGCAAGCAGAGGAAATTCTTGTACCTTTGATGTACCACATGAACCCATTACAGACCCATGCACACAAGCAGTAAAAGCAAAGTAGGATATTATTTTTCTAACACAGAGATTTATGATGAAATATATACTATCCATTCCTTTCCAAAGTCTGTGAGAAATCAAGCCTGTCAATGAAATTAAACAGCAACAGACCTGAAATCAGTAAAAGGAAATTTATACTGCATAGAGTGCATAATCAATCTCCAGAGGTCTCAATAGGAGAAGTGGGATTAAAAAGCTGGGATATTTATATGAATAACAATAATATTTGCAGTTATATTAGTGCAAAATAAACCACACAGGCACAAAGGCAGACCCACCCATTAACTGCTTGGGGCTAAAAATTATGTTTCCCTTCTAGGACTGCTAATGTATGGTTTTAAATGATAAATATTTGACACCTTCCTCTGGTGAATTTGATACCAGTAGCTTTCAAGGAGCAGGATAATGGATTAGAAGATCCTTTGGTTTAATCAGCACCAGGTTTCTTTTCCTTCAAAGCCCCCCTTCCTGATCTACAAGGGTGGTCTTCTCCACAATGGAAACAATGCTGTGCCAAGTTATTACATAGTTACATTTTTTTTTTTTCAAATGGCTTTAGAGAGCAGATGTTCCCATGCAAGCACTAGAGCTCTTCCTCTATGGATGTCTGGAGCACAAACTGAACACTGAATTCATCCAGCTGTCACTCAAGTCCGTAGCAAAACTCCTACTGAGCTGATCAAGATGAGGGTTTGGCCCACTGACTGTGACAGTCTGTTCAGCTCCTGCCCCACTGTGTAGCTAGCAAGGAGTACACACATATGCTAGCAGTCATGATGTTGTTATTTGGGCTGCCTGATGTGCAAAATCACAGGTATAATCCTTGGGTGGATTTATTTCCTTTCTTTCTGGAAGAAACCATAGCAAATGTGTTTCTCTTATAATGGACAAATCCTTAAATACTGTGAGTTCAGCTTAGCTTTTCAGAATTCAGTGGCTTATCCAAAGTTTACCCAAAACCCCCATGCTTTAAAAGTGGTCAAGAATTCACATCAGAACTTAATTTTAGGAGGGTTTTGGGATTTCAGGATTTCCTGGTTTTCTGGTTGGCCCAAAACCAGTAAGATACATACAAGATATAACAAGTATTTTAAAGGTGAGGAAATTTATCACTAAATTTTAGTAAGTGGGAGCCTGATGCCCATGGAAGTGAAAAGAATTCTGCCTAGTATTACTCATGTGTTAGTGGCAGAATCCTCACCTGCTCTACTCAGCTTCCCCTTGTGAGAAAATACAGGTTCTCCACAGGCATTTCAGACCTTCTTCCTCCATACCCATCTCTTTTTGGGAACAAGAAGTGTAGACTCTGTAAAATTTTTATGTATTTTTACCAGATTATGCAAATACATCTGAGTATCTTCAAAAGCCTTAAAAAATGTAGTTGGAACAATGGACACAGGTCAAAGCATGCCACTGCTTTGGTGAACCTGCTCATTCACAGCAATTTTGCTTTTTTTGGTTCTTCCCTCCTGTTTTTCTGTGAGACCCTGTACTAGCACTAAAGTGCTGCTGTTATGTTTTCACACATTTCCAGTCATTTTATTTCCCTGTGTTTAGTTTTGTGTGGGTTTGTTTGGTGCCATGGAGAGATTTTTCCCCATAGAATCATAAATAAGTGCTCATGTTCAAAACACTCATGAAGATCCATACCAGTTTTACAAAACTCTTGAGAAAGCGAATAAAAAGTTCTTAATCACTCTATTAGCTGAATAATGTCAATCATTGATGTCCTTGCAGCTGTCTACAAGACTGAACATTTGTATTGTTTTAAAGGACTCATCAAAAAATGTACTGAAGACTACATGGCTTTCTTGTGTAATGTTTCAAGTACTCTCATGGGAGTCAAAAGCCAAGGAAACCAAATAGCTGGAATATTTTTAAGGCAAAGAAAAGTTAGAACTTGTGTTAACACCTCAAAACTGGAATTTTGACATGCTGGTTGTTCTTATTTTTCCTAATCCAATTCAAATTCCTCTCCCTGTCAGTAGTTTATACTCACAGGAAAGATGTCCCATGCTAAGAATTATTTTCTTGTATTTTATTCTGTTTGGTTTGTGATGATTCACTGGTTCCTGAAATTCTGCAGCAGGAAGGCAATCCCCACTGACACCAACGAATCCCAATGATTCAGATGGGACTCAGAGAAGCAGCAGTTGCAAAATAAGATATATTTGTTGAAACACATGGCCAAGAGACAATACAGAGAAGCAGGACCAAATTTCTCATTCACAACGCTATAAATAAAATTTGTGATTGTTTGCCAGATAAAGACTTCATGGGGAATGATGTCTTGTCAGAGATACTAGGAAACCTGCTGTTTACAACCTTAGAAGACAGTCAGTGATTTCTTAGCAAAGCAACAGACGTCCCGGTTTGCTTGAAATGAAGTGGTTTACAGCAAGACAAGAGGCTTAACTAAGGGCTTAGGGGAATGGAGTGTTTTCTTTAAAGAAAAACTTTAACTACAGAAAAGGTAAAGAGATTTTGGATTATAAAACCTTTTTACAGTTTATTTCCTATTATTAATTTCTTAAAATATATATATAAAAATGAGGATCTGACTAAATGAATCAGGACGTCAATTGATAAAGGTCCGTCCTTGTAAACAAATAAATAATTATTTACAATCTTTGGCAAAACAAAATGAAATTTCATCAATCTCACTCTCTCACACACACTTGCAAGGAAAAAAAAGAAAAAGAAATTTAAAAAAACCCATCATAAATAACTTACATAGAATAGGAAAATTATGATACAGTCCAAATATTAACATCTTCATCCCTAAACTGATGTCTCTCTCTGACAAAACAAAAAACCCTACACAGCCATTACTTATTACATTTAATGAAGTCATCCTCCTTTCTGCTTGGAACTTGGGGATGCCATTTGAAACACCAAAAGAAACTGAAATATTTAGAAACCTCATGAAGAGGATTTGTGAAAAAAAAAAATCCAAAGCAAAACAAAACCAGCAACAAAACAAAACAAAAAATAATTTTTAAAAAAAGATTTGATAATATGAATACTATAAAATGTGCAATAAAGCCATCAACTGTTGATTCCTTTCTAATGAATATAGCAACAAAATCTATTTCAAGGGAGAAAAAGTTGATTCGACATTTAGCTCCCTGTGCCCCAGAAGAAGGCAGAGGTACTGTATTCTTCCATCAGGTATCCCGTCTATGAATAAAATTACACCAGCGTGTGTTCTTTTTGTGAACAAAGCTCATACAATTTAAACAAAGCAAAAATGTTAAACATGTCTATACTATTGTTTATCTGAGTAACTGTTGTATCTGTTTAGAATAAACACTGGTACCCCTTCAGCATTATTTAAGAAGTTCTATATACAGCAGACATAGGTAACAATACAAAAATATTCAAATTAGGGTAACTGGATATATATTAAGGTTCCATTTGTAAATTCCTTATTATTATTCATTTAACTTCAAAGTATACATGACTATAACCCATGGAACTATACTTAAGTGTAGGCCATGCTTTGACAATATCTACATATTTTGATATGCTTTCAAAAATAGCTTTAAAATATTATTTGTGAATGTATTACTGATGCATTATATGCTTTAAAATCAATTATCAGAGAAGGTAGCTTAGTGTGATAATCACCATAAATACTACCAAAATATTTATAAATGGAACCTTAAACTCATATGTTACCGAATTAACTAATGACGGCGTTGCCACCTTTTCAAAAACCCACATCAGGATTCAGGATGTCAAAGTGCTTTTTGCAGCAGAGGTGGAAAAGTGGTTCAGGTTCATTTTGCTCCACATGATCATGGTATATTCTTTATTACAAGGCAATGCAGAATATGAAGAAAACAGGGCAACTGGAAATAATTTTTTGTAATCAGACAATAGTGATAGCTTCAGATGTTTAAATGAATCACTCTTCCCTTTCACATGAGAGTTTCTAGTTCAATTCTGTTTGGCCTGAATAAAGGTCCTACTAGAGAATGCTTTAGGTTGCAAATTTGACAGTTCTACCAATTATAAGTTTAAAGAGTGTTACCTTATCAACTAAGCACCTTTTTGAATCAAGAAATGTTTATAATTGATCTTTACTTTAATATCCAAAGTAATTTCACTGTTGGTGTGGTCCTCCATCACTTTGCTAAAATTAGACCCAGAAGCTTTGTTTACTGAAGTCCAGTCTTGATCAGAGCAAGGAAGTGTCAACCATACACCCAAAAAATTGAAACACATTTTTCCTCACTTAAACATAACGACTGATAATCATCATCCCCCCTCTTTTTCTCCATATATATAAATACATTAAGTAATTACATTTTTATATGTAAACGTCATTCTTTTAAAAAGACAAGTAAACAAACACATTTTGCTAAGTTTTCACTCTACAAAAGTGTTCTAATGTATCAATCTGCTTTTGCTTCAGTGGTGGGTCCGACGTTCACGTTTAGGTTTCATTAGTTCTGGCTGTGAGAAGGCACTTGGGTGGAAGGATGGCTGAAGCACTCCTGGCAGCTGGGAGGATCCTGGAGAGTAGAGCACGAGGACAGAGGGCAGGAGGCACACAAAAATAGAAACTTGGAGTACCAGGGTGTACTGAGGTGTCTGGGTTGCATAGCATCTACAGTACTTTGCTGGTAATGCAGCAACCGTTGCTCAAGCATCTGAAAGAAATGGGAGAAAATATCTTAATTGTGGTTGGAGTTTTTTGGTTAGGAAGTCAATCACATAAGAACTCCACCATGATACACTAAAGAGATACAGCACAATGCTTTCTGTTCTTCATTTTTCTACAAATGGGAGTACATTTATATAAAAACGCATATGCCTACATATACAAAGAGACAAGCACATGTATGTGCAGCTATGTATCTAAATGTAAATACAAAATCACATACAAGAAAACCTGGAAAAGCATTTTCTGTATTTCAAAACATTTCAGACAAGGCATTACAGGCAGACATGCTCATTAATGATATCTGCTTTCTTTTCCATGCCTCTCGAAAGAGGGGTGATCCAGAAGTATCCCTCTGCCTGCAGGACATACTGAAGTAGCCTACAGAGGACAGTGGATATACAGAGAGAATTCTAAGCAAGTCTCTCTCAGAAATTTCTACCTCATTTTTTACATGTGGATAATATTAACCATCTGGAGTTTATTATTCAAATTGAGATTACTGTAGGAGCAAGGGGCATTCATGGCATTTCAACAGATCAATATGATGCAAACAAATAAATGCTATGATATTACATATTGCTTTTCATTTAGAGGATACTTTTCATTTAAACACTTTGTGATTGCTCCACAAGTTATCAAAGGCTTCAGTGTTTTCTAGAAATTTTCTGTAACTAACCTCTGCATTCATATTTGAGGTCAGAGAAATAGACCATCTCTTGAGAGAAGACAAAAAGACCTAATCGTCCACCAGCAAAAGTTGTATCATAGATTGGTCCAGAATCCACCATTACTTGTTTCCCTTCATAAACCAGAACTCTGTAAAGAAGAACACAAATTAAACAAGGAGGATAATACAGTGTCCAGTGTAAGAGCTGGTAACAGTCTCTAAAAACTGGAACAGAATTAATTTTAACAAGGCACCAGAAAACCCAACCTCATTGTAGGGATCACTTCTCATCCCTATCTCACACCCACCTGGCTGGCAGCCATAACACATTAATCAGAAGCAGTGGGGCTGCTCCTTAAGTGATTTTATGCACACCATCTGCAAAAGATTTCCCAGTTCTTTATTTAGAACAGTCATGTCTCCTGGAATGAACTATGTCATGTACTAGCATTCACTGATAAGCCCCTGTCCCAGTGAACTCAGGGGTTAGCACACGACCTTGTCACATCACTGAGAAAAGCTGTCTTTGCAGCTGTGTGAACAGCTGATTTATTTATCTTTAGGTGCAAGGGCCAACATCAGAAATTGGAAGAACCATCCCTTCAGAGTCAAACAAAACATTAATTGGAGACATGCTGAATCTCAATTTCAGACATTTTAAGAACTTAATGAAAGCTGGAAGGATTTGAACACAAACAGCTAGACTAATAATAAATTGGAAAGGGAGAACTTGGATTTTTTGGTTTTTGGAGGTTTGTTTAGTATTTCAGGCATCCACCCTGGAGACAAAAGACCTCAAAAGACAGCACTTCATATTCTTTCTTTATCAGAAAGACTGCATTTCCTCAAACTTGGATCCTCCACTTCTCCTGGAAGACCTTGAGATAGTCAACATTTTTAGGCTCTCAGTCTCCTGGGCCAAATGAGAAATTACTCTCTAGTTTGTTAATTAGGCTAGTCTCTGGAGGCAGGGATTAGTGTCCTGCTCAACTGACAATACATTGGCTATACACAGCAATACAGATGGCTTCACATGAGAATGAAAACACTTGAGCAGCTTCCTAGAAGTGTTTTATTTCCTGAAAAGTGCACAAAGTATGAAACTGCTCCCTGAAATCAGTATTTAATGGATGGCGAAAAGAACAGCAAAAAAAAAGACAGATTTTCATGTTCATATAACCCTATTTAATATAATTCTCAAAATATCAAGAACCCAAAACATATGGGAAGAGTTTAATAGTTCATTCATCCCACCAAAAAAAATTACATAGCTCTGATCATGTTCATATGGAATTGATATTTCTGTACAAATAGAATTGTTTCATGATTACATGAGCAAAATAATTAATTTATTTTCTCTCAGAACACCCTAAAGTATGAAGGAATTTAATGCCCCAAACCACAGAATTTGTCATGCTAGATTAATCTAATGTGATACCGGTGGTAACATCTTTTGTCTGACCCTATGTAGATTCTGTAAAGGAAGTTAAAGGTAACAGCAACATGAATGAAAAAAATAAAGTTTCCTGTTGGCCTGTATCAGTCAATGCTTTGCACTGCAATATACCAATCCATAAAGAAACTCCTCTCTTTCCAAGAAACAGGTAACAGTATATCCTAATTTGTCTACACTTTGTCTTTCACAGACAAATGAAAATCCCCTGCACATAAGCACAAACAAGACTTTTAGAGGTAACGTCTGACTCTACCCCATGAAAAATATCCTTTACAGTTCCAGTAGTTAGTAGAAGATAAAACCGACGTGGGCAGTTAATGCTCAGTCTTTGGAACATCAGCTAAACATCTGGGCTCTACAGAAAGTCATATGCCACAGCTCCTTGTGTGCATTACAGATGTGCTCACGGCCACTTCTGCAGTGTCTTGTATAAGCCACTACGGGAGACAGGATGCTGAAGTAGACAGGACCTTGGCCTACTTCCCTGAGGCAATGCTCATGTTTCTAATTAATTTCATTCACTGAAATTCCACAGGCTGGGGAGCAATCTCATGTTCTAATCTTGCTTTGAGTTTTGCTCAGGAATTTTTTGGTCTTTTTACAGAAAAGCTATTGAGAAAGAATTCTATTTTTTTTTCTTTAATTTAAGGGTATTTAGCTGATGTAAATATTGAATCATCCAGACTAAATTAAATACATCTGAAAAGGAAAATAACTTATTCTGAAGATAACAAAATGTTCCCAAAATATTGGACAAACTGTCACACAAGTAACATAATTATCAGAAACAACAATGAAACTGATAACATAGTTTTTAAATCAACAGAGACAGAATTATTGCTACTAGAAAATGTAGAGGTACAGAAGTATCTCTTACTTTATTAATCCTGTTTTAGGCCTATGAATCAAATGCCACCTGTAAGCAGTATAATCTTTCCAGCCAATGTTCTTGGGATCATGCCACAAAGTACGCACCTACAGTAGGAATACAAATGCCTTATTAGAAACACACCATTCTCCAGTAAGTCTACCATAGTAACTGCACGTACAGCCAAAGCTTATTTTCTGCAGAGCATGAAACTGAAAATAGTTTAACATTTGACTGTATGATCAAAAGGCTTCTTTTATGGGGTGAGAGTAATGGAAGTTTCTGTCTTAAACTGTTGATCAGTTATTCATCTGCAGTTTCATAGCTAGAGTCACTGAAAACCATTACAGCATCGAACCTTGACTTCCCTCATGAAGTCACAGAATCAGCCGAATTGGAAGACACCCACAAGGCTCATCAAGTCCAACTCCTGGCCATGCAAAGGACCATCCCCAAGAGTCACATCATGTGCCTGAGAATACTGTACAAATGCTTCTGGAACTCTTCAGGTTTGCACATACACACACCCATGCTGACAGCGTTGATGCTGCACGAGTGCCTCCAGTGAGGGAGAGGGACTGCAGCTTGCACAGATGTTACTGCCTGTGGTTGCTCCTTGAAAATTCTCACTCAGTAACAGTCCTATCAATTCCTATCCACATCTGAAGCCCTACTAGACCTAATTTCCAAAATGCACAAGTTCCTTCCATGGTTGGACCCTATTTGGAACAGCAGCAGTTTTTCTCTCTTTTCTTTCATTTCTTCTCTCTTTTTCTGTCACTGGTTACTGTACTCTAAACCATGTATAATTCAAACAAGCTGGAACACCAAAGAAGTAAGTGCCAGTACAAAACAAAGGATTTGTGTATAACTGAGACCTCTCACTCCTTCTCCTTTTGATCACACCTCCTCTTCCCTTTTACACATGTGATTTTCTTTGAAACACAATGCGAATGTTATTATTGACACTACTAACAAGGGAATTGAAGAAAAACTGATAAACCTCTGCAAAAATTGAGATGTGAAAGTCTTTTTGAGACATGTCCCTTATTTTTAAAATATTAGTTATGCACTAATGTTGGCCTGAAGTTTTACATCTCTCACCTGTCCAGGGGTGTTTCCTGTGTGCCAGAGAGCATTTCGTAAGTGTTCACCAGTACCAGTTGTTGAATTCACTACTTTGAGTGACACACCAGAATAGCCATAAGCCCTGGTGGGTTTGTCCTCCCAATAGGTCTGTGTGACCTGCTTCCACATGAGAACGTAAAACCGACTGCTGGACTGGTAGCCAAACACAAAGCCGGCATAGTCATCATCACGGTCTGTGTTAACATAGAATGTCCCGCTGAAGTCAACAGAGCTGAACTCATCATAGCCTGGGAGATGACAAAAGAGACAAAACATTGGCTTACAATGCTGGGTCCAGCTGCATACACCCAAGAGTCCCAGCTACATACTAAATTTTGGCAGGAGTCATAAGTGGTCTTTCTCAGTTTTCTTACCTGTAGAAGAGCAGGTAATTACAGGAGGTAATTACACTTGCCTGCATGGACACTTCTGGAGAGAAATAAGTTGCTTACAAGGTGCATTGAATACAGCAGGCACTAATATAAATTTTTTCAGTTGTGTATTTTATGTATGCTAGAGTCAGTGATGAGATGAATGGACAAAAAATGCAGGCAGCATTGAGCTGTTTTTACTTTGGGCATATACACTGTCTCCGTGGTTAGTCCAAAGTTTGCAGCACCAAAAATGTGCATTTCTCTTTCTTTATTTCCCTTTCCTTATCACAGAATCACTAATTACTTTTCCAAAGATGATGACTTACATCTGATACTCACCTACAGCTATTCCAGGATCCGAGTTGGCAGTCTGAACCAGTTCCTTGCCTTGGTGGCGAATAACCCAGTTGGGATCAATCTGAGCTGTTCCCTTGGGGTCCAGAGGGACCATCTGGAACTTTCTGAAATCAGTTTCACTGATGGCATTGTTTTCAGGGCACACATCATAAATATCTGGAACATTGTCATTGTCAAAGTCATCTTTGCAAATATCACCTCTTCCATCACCTGTAAGCAATGTGAATAAGCAAAGGCAATTGTTAGCAATTTATCCAGCCCCAGTCTATACACCACTTTGGAATCAGGGTGGGAAAAGTTGGAAGTTTGCTATGTCGATGTAATTCACTAATGCTTGCATTACTTTTTCCGTTTGATTTGTTCCAGATGTAGATACAACACCACATTTTAATATGTGCTGTGCAAATCATTTCAAACAATAGCATTAAAATCTTAATCCTCCACACGTTACTAAATCTTTATACATTGTTGATCATATTAGACTTTATTACAGACTCTTATTACTTAAGATTCTTTCTGCAACAATCCATCTGAGATGCTTCAGATTGCAGATGTGTCACCTCTATGTCAAAAGAAAGGGAAGAGAGTGTTGCAGTAAAATATGCATACATGCTTAGCCACTCTTTCACTTGTAAGTAGAACAATTTGACTCAATAAAAACATAGTTCTTCAGAAAAGTGCATGAGAAAAGAAGGCAGTGCTGTATTCAACAGGACTAGCCTCAGAGGAATGAAAAAGTAAAGTTTTGTTGTATGAACAACAGTAAGTTTTTTAGATAACAAAAAAATACAGCTTATCTACAGTTGTGCTTCTGCTCAACTACTTTTACACTCAATATTTTAAAAAAACTAAAATCATTTCCTTTCTTAGTTTCCCCTTAATATTAATGGAAACCACGAGATGGGATGTGCCTCCAAGAGCAAGAAGTGAAAGAAGGTATCTATAAAAAATCTCATTGCCAATGGCTCTATTATTCCATTGCATACAATAGCACAAACACCTGAAAATAATGTAGAAAAGCTAAGCTAGACAAGTATAGAAACGAATTCCCAGATGGCTCCAACTTTTACAACAGAAACCACTGGGTATTACATTGGGTACCAACGCAAAACCAGTGCTGCCTACTAATTTGTTCCTATCCTCACATAGCAGAGCATCTGCTATTTTTTTTTTTTTTTCCCAGTGTTTATGACTGCCCTAAGAACATGGGAATTAACAACTTGGGAAATAGCAACGACCCAGCTCATTCAATACTGACCTACTACTAGATGTTTCACAGAAAAATAGAAAGCTACCTTACCGTGACTGACCAACACAGCATTACCCAAGTATGGTGCTTCCAGAGAGAAGGCAGAATGAGTTTTAGGCAACAGTCAAAAAGAAAAGAGTAATTAGAGAAAACTGAAACATCTAGTATCTCAGGGCTCTCTACAGCTCAGATACGTGGTAAAATGGTCCCATTTTCCACCCTGGATATCTGCCATAGAGAAGTCCAAATTCTGACCAGCTGTGTGCTCCTCCACCTGTTTGTCTTAGCACTTATTGGAGAAAAGGGAGTGAATTTCCTATTTTGTTTCCTTTGCCAAATCAAAGAGATAATTCACAAAAGAATCTAATTATTCACTGAAAGTCCAGCTGATGTTCATTTGGTAGTGAGTTGCTGCTGACAACATTCATTCCTTGTCAAGGAAAGTTAGAAAGTGTTTGTTTATCCAGTCACATCCAACAGCTCTCTCCAGGGCCTCATCTTTATATGCTAAAACTCACATCTTCAAGAGCATGGGAACAATTTTTGGCTTTATTTACCCCTTTTCCAAGATTTCTGTTGGACCTGCTTCTAATGACAGTGATGAGCTGGCTAAACTGATGAAATATATGTTTTTTGTGAATCATTAATCCATACATAAATGTAGTTTCCCTTACAAGATCCAGGTAATGGATGACTCAGCTTGGGGTCACCCTTATTCTGGATTTATGAAATTAAGGGGCTATTCCAGAGACTGGCAAGTACAAAAATATTCTGGACACATATTATAGGACTGAAAGGTTATACAAATTAAGAGCTACTACTGACTACCAACCAGAAACTTCCTACTGACGGCAGTTGTCTTAACAGGAAATTAGACAAGGTTCAGCATTTCATCTTTCTAAATGTACATAAAAACATACTGTGTAGGTAATAAATTTCAATTTCTACAGCACAGCCATGGAACGACTCCATCAAGTTGTATAACTTGGAACAGAAATTGCTTACCTGTATTTATTGCAAGGGTCATTATTGTAAACGTATTTGGTGGTTGTCAAAGGATCATAAACATTTTCAATATTAGAATAATTGTGAAACTAACAGTGTTTCATTATTTAAATAATGCCAAGCATGGAGAAGGACTTTTTGAGGTGACCAGCAACATTTTACCAAAAAACTGGAAAAAAGAGCAATTACATATCCATTTTTTAAACTGTGACATGTATATCACCAAGACATATTTAAAGCAGCCTATAAAGAAAATTTGAGAAAAGCTGCTCAGAAGTCAATTTTTAAAAAATAATTAAAAATTAACAATACTTTTAGACTTTAAAAATCCTGGAAAATAATCTGTTTTTCAAAATAGAGCAGTAAACCATATTTTCTCCATTTTAATTTTCAGATGGTAACTTGTTTTGAAACAGCTCCCTTTCCATTTTTTAAGATATTTGAAATTCAAGCTATTTGAAATATTTTCCAAGATTTTTAGTATTTCAATTAAATGTGAAAATAAGAATATTTTTTAAAAATTGATTTTTTGGGTTTTTTTTTTTTTAATTTGTTAAAGGTTTTCTTCTATAATTAAGTACATGGATGTTTGAGCTCCTGTCAAAGATGCTTCCTAATGCTCTAACCCTGGACGAAACTGGCCAGTTCAGCTCCATTGAATTCCACGGTGTCTCAAATATCAAAAGCAGCTCAGTTTGATGTGAAGTCTCTCTTCACTAGATGTTAATACTCCAAGATCAAAATCAGATACTAAGAACTAAATGAAATTCATATGACCTTGTTCTTACCATCTGAGTCCTCCTGCTCAGGGTTGTATCTGAGGCGACAGTTGTCCCTGTCATCTGGGACACCATCATTGTCATCGTCAGAATCACAGGCATCTCCTTTACCATCCTGATCGTGGTCAGCCTGGTTAGCGTTGGGGATGTAAGGGCAATTATCCTGGTTGTTCTGGTGGCCATCTTCATCTATGTCCTCATTATTGTCACACTGGTCACCAACAAGGTCATTATCTGCATCAGTCTACCCCAAAAAAAAGTTTACAGAATAATTTTATTATTTCCCTCAATGCAAAAGAACAGCCTGGAACTTAACTGCTCAGTGCTTCTCTTCAAGGGTTTCTGTAGTGACAAATGATACCACAATGACAACTGTGCTTAAAGCACACACATAACTTCAAGCTCATATGACTACTTGTTCTTCTATCAGTGGGTAAGATTTGGTCCCCAAGATATTGCAGGGCAGGGCTTTATTTGCAGATGCATTAAAGGAGTCACCACTGTACTTCCCTTTCATCTGAGACAAAGAGATCTCACAACGTGAGATGTGAAAGTGAGCAATATAGATCCATCTCTTCAGCTGTCCAGTACAGGGACTGATAGCAATTCCTGTGTTCTTTTCTCTGCCCTTGTTCTGATGTTGCCATTAAGGAAACTGTTTTCATCACTTACCTGGTCTGGATTATGCATCAATGGACAATTATCACACTGATCACCAACTCCATCACCATCTGTATCACTCTGGTCTGTGTTGTAGACGTAAGGACAATTATCTCGTTCATTAAAAATGTCTGGGGGAAAAAACAACAAAATATTGAAAAAATCAAAATGATACAACATCCAACACAGACGGCCATAGACTGTAGGAGTCACCAGTAATGAAGCACGGCTCTTAAGGGGTTCATAAGCTTTTTGGCTGCTACAACATCATTGCTACAAAATGAAATAGTTAAGACTAATTGAAAGAAAAATTATGGCATCAATTCCATTTTTCTTGCTATGATAAAGTCTTCTGTGTCCATCTTTCTATAGAATTTTGCTACAATAAGGGCTGATCATGTCCAAAGAATTTAGTCATTTTTCACAGAATAACAGATAAAGGGGTAGAGTATTTTTCTTTTTAAATAATTTGGTTTGGATTTTCTTCCCCCACTCTAAGAAATGCCACAGAACACACAGCTATATCAGGTTCAAAATTCTGAAGTTTGGTAGAGAAACAACTGTATTAATATTCAGCTGCCTCAGCATTTAATAACTTAATTTTACCAGAACATGTGCATCATTAACTGTATAGCATGACAAATTTTCAAAAGAAACTGTACCTCCTCAGGAAACTTTACTATAAACCCAACAATTTACTTCAAAATTATAATAAGATGAAAAGAAGCAAACACATGTTGGCGTATCTGTCTGGGAAAGATACAAGGATACAACCATTTCCTATATTACATGGTCCCTGGATATTTGCATAATCTTTCAGCCAATAACATATGATTGGATTTTTCTTCAAATGCAGAACTAACATAAGTACTAATATGAACCTGACAATCAGAAGAAGGATGTGAGGATTTCAAAATGTTCAGAAGCTAAAGTCAGATAAGCATCCAAAAGTTTTAAACATTATTGAGGAAAATGCAAAGCTAGATTTATTCATCTTTTAGTATTTCTGGATCCTCACACATTTGAAATGCTGCAGGGATATGATTTTTGAACTATATTTAAGTGGTTTTCCCCCTTCTTAATTCTGACCAAATTAGGGTTATATAGGAATGTACTGGTAGACGAAATAAACATTTTTAACAATATTTTAAAACATACAAAAAAATGTGTATTTGGATTACTGTGAGCTTTGCATACATTCATGGAAAAGCAGATTACTATGGATATTGTCTTAGCTGCGTGAATGTTCTGATGTTCTTTTCCCTCCCTAAAAAGAAAGGTCAACACAAGTGTCATATTAGGCCCTGATTACTTTGGAATACAGATGAAGGAAACATTTTTCTTTTTTAAGTTTACACTGATAAAGACTCGCTGTGATTTATTCTTTAATAATATTAACTGTAGTCATTTAGGGACTGTATGGGCAACTATACTACACAGGACAGATAACTTCAGCGTTCTCTGTCTTTGAGCTGCTAGACCCAATTTTATTCCACATACAAAAGCAGGTAGCCCATCTTACTGGACATAAAGTGCACTTGTGGAACAGCACCTAATTCTCAAAAGTGAAATCATACCATCTCCATCAATGTCCACAGCACATGAGTCACCCTCCCCATTGTTGTCTGTGTCAATCTGAGCAGGGTTGTGCACATAGGGGCAATTATCACAGCGGTCACCAACTTCATCCTTGTCATAATCAAACTGACGAGGGTTGAACAGAAGAGGGCAATTGTCCTAGGAAAGAAAAAATAGAAGATTTCACAATATAAATCACAACTCATGAGAGCACACTATGAAGTGGTAACTCCTGTTCATCTTGGATAGAGTTCAAAAATCAAATATTAATCCATTATTTTTTCAATGGACAAGCTGTACCTATACTGAAGATCTTGGTGGTAACAGGATGGCATCTGGACAGCCTGGCTCAGTGTCTGTTTCGTACAAAACATGTGAATTGTGTTCCATATCTCACAAGGAGAGCAACAGGCATTTTAAACTGGATCTGTACTCAGATATATAAATAAAGGTGTATCACTGGTACATGTACTTTAGAAAAAAAAAAACAGAACATGTTGCAAAATCAGGCCAACTTCAGCTGCATTTTATAATTTTTGAAAAACAATAAAAACCCAACTAGAATTGTTACTCTGACTTTTTTGGAACAGACTAATATCAGTATTTTCAAGTTTATATCACATATTTTGATTTTTCAATTTAAACAAGTACTGACTTTTTGTTGGTTGTGTTCTATTGAGCACAATAATAAAATGTAAAAAGTTTTTAAAAATGTTAAAATGAAATACTGTCATTTATCAAAAATATTTTTCCCTGAGACCATTCCTTTTAATGGACTTTTGAAACCTTCCTATCATTTGAATTTCAAAATCTGCCAGAAGAAGAATTCTCATGTTTCACACATTCCCAATTACACATGGACTTTTGCACAGGCATGAGAAAGTACTTTGTGAAATGCAAAGAAGAAAGAAAAAAAACCAAAACAGTGGGTGTGAGGGCTACATCAGTGTCATGCAATCTGAAGGGAGACATAATGAAAAAATCTTTAAACTACTTTTTCTCTGCTAAAGAGAAAAAAACCAACATTTACCGGGAAATAATTTTTTAGCACAATATTTTAAATTCCCCAGAAATACGTTTCGTATAATCAAGGGCAACATATAGAGGCCAGTCAAAATCTTATGCTGTTCATCAAATAACTTCTAGCTACAATTTTAAAAAATATACATACTAAATCATATTACTTTATCAAATGATTCTTTGAGGTTTTTTTTAAATTTTCCAAACAGACACCAAATGAACAAAGCTCTTACCCAGCTTTAACCATCTGAAGCTCTGGAGCATCTAGGTTCCCTCTGAAGGGAACAAAGAGGAAGAGTAAAATTCTAATACCAACTCATCCTAAACATGCTCAGAAAAGCCAGGGTGAAGCACACTCTGAAAGTGCCTCTGTCTTTCTGTTGATTGTACAAGGTAACAGTTTTAGACTGTCTATCTTTTAGGTTCTGCAGGTAAATGAATTTGTCTTCTGGGCAGATCTGAAGGAAAGTATGAACCAGGCTAGGTATTTTCCTCCCATCATTTCCCCTTGATACTGGCTGTGTTTATAGTTGTTTTAGAAACAGGTTACAATTAATGAAAATAACATCATATATGTAACATTTACCAGCTTTTCAAATACCATAGACTTGTCATTACAATATAAAAAATCCAACACCACTTTCCATTAAACTGTTTTCATGTACATAATTGAACACAAAACTGATACAGAGAACATAGTTCCTAGGGTTCCCCGGGCTGCTTTGCTCTGCACAGTACTACTTTCCTTTGACTGAACACAGCTTTACTCTGCACTACCCATCATTCAGGGAAGGAAGTGCAGAATAACTCAGCTGAAGCTCTGAACGATAAAGTTTACATCTATTGTAATGTTTTTCCTTAAAACCAGATGTTTAGGTCAAGTGTACTGCAGACAGATACACCTCTTACTTTGTCATCTTCAACACCATCATTGTCATCGTCTTCATCACAGGCATCTCCTTTGCCATCTTTATCAAAGTCTTCTTGGCCAGAGTTAGGCAGAAGGGGGCAGTTATCCTGGTCAAAAGAAATAATCAATGCATTATGTTTACATTATGTCAGAGTAACTTGCCCGGGCAGAGGAGTAGATATGGTACACCAGAGAATATAAAATAAGAGCAATCAGCAAAGTACTTTTTAAAGTGCCTGTTTGTTTTCTGCCAAAGATAGTACTCATTTGCTGCTTTCATATTGTAAAGTAAAACACATCTGCAAATAATTCTATTTCCCAGCTGCTATTCAAGTGACTTTTCTAGTAAATTTTAGAGGAAACTATCAGAGAACAAACACACCACACACACAGACATGCATGCTTACATGAACTTTTAATAGACAATTCATGAGATATGTTTGAAGCTTATGTAAAAAATGGCCAGATTTGGTTGCCAGAAAAATAAAGATACAAGCCAAGAGAAGGTCTTCAGAAACAGTTGTTCACATGGAAAGCCACTACACAGCAATGGAAAGTACTGCACATTAATGAAGGGGAACACTATAAGAAAATTTTGAAAAAAGTGTCTTTATACTGTTCTGCAAAACAGTACCTCTGCACTCCCATGTCTTTAAAAATAAAAGACAAATGGATCTCTTTATTTTGCATAACAGCTTTGTAAAGAATGATTATTTTAAATAAGCAATTCTTAAGTTACGCTGAAAAATAAGAAGTAAATTGCTTGCCAAACTTTTAACATGAGTTCTTAAAAATACTAAAACCAGCTAAAATGGATTGCAATTCGACCACTTGCTGTGAATAAATACATCTCTGAAAACACACTCTATTATTCTCATTTTTGCTCACATTCCAGATCTACCTCACCCAAAACTGAATCTGTCAATAGAGTCCAGAAATATCTTTTTTGTAACACATACTCTAAAAAAGTAATATTATAGTTACGTTTTCAATCTCAGTGGTTCTAAAAGTACAGACAACTTAAGAAAATTGAAAATTTTGTGATAAGAATCAAACACCCAAAATTTTTACCAAATACCTGCGAAGAGTCTTGACTGTTGACCTCGACATTGGTTACCAGTGATACAAAAAAAATTTTGAAACAATGAAAGAAATTAGTCACAAGAGTAAGTTAATTTTCAATCATTATCAGCTCAAGAAAAGAAGCTTTTAAAAATCAAATTACTCAACTAGGATATTTTGTAAAGAATATAAGGGCCTGAAAATTTGTGGTATATTTAATGGGGTTTTTTTGGTGGGTGGAGGGATCCCCTTAAATGAAGTACTTGTGCCTATTAGATCAACACATTACAAAAAACATGAAACAATCTTTAGAAACAAGTTTTTCCTGAATGAGTTCAGCATGCTGTGTTTAATCAAAACTAGTGCTTTGTGTTACATCATGAGTGAACACATTGGAAATTCTGATGACAGGAAGTGAAAGAAGGCTATAAGAACTGCAACAGCTGAGTTGGCTGAATCCACAATGAGCAGACATCAATTACCGTGAGGAAGACCTACATTTGAGGTCCAAATTTCCATCCATATCTGAAACTCTTCAGATAACAGAGCCCAGATTCACACAAGTAACTTATTCCCTCAAACAACCTGATTTCAAACTTTCCTAGCCTCTTGGTCTGTATTTGTTTTAACCACTATAGTAGTAGTTTGCATTTCTTTCCTCATTTTTTTAAGCAGAAGGTTTTGTGCTAGAACTTCAAGAATGTTTATAAGTAGATCACTTTAGCACGGAGAAGAAACAAAAAATGTTTCAGGTCTGGGAAAAGAAGCCCTCAAAAACCTCAGAAGAGAAAGCTTGCCCTGAGAGCCATGACTGATCAGCAAAATACTTGAGCATCTGCCTAGTGAACATATACAGGTAATCCAGTGTTGTCAGTGGTCCCATAGGTAGGTGTTTAAAACTGAACACCTGCATATGTCTTCTTCTCAGACAAAACTCCTCCATCCAAGTTACTTAATTTGCTGTTGCAAACAGTGTATGCCCCTCTGTACTGTGGCTGTCATTCAACCACCAGCAAGGCCACCGCTCAGAACAAAGATCCAGGGAATTGCCTGTCAGGAAGTGCCTTTGTCCCTCAGCTGTTTGGGCCATTGTTAAACTGGTGGACCTGGAACAACTTTCAGCCTGGTTTCATACAGCAGTATAACTGCATCGGGATGAGACCTACAAGGAGGCTCACCATTTTTGAGCAATTCCCACTGGAAGGAACCTCAGGCTGTGAAACCAAGAAGGACTTACTGTGTGCTTCAGATGAGCACCAAACCAGGTCCCAGGGAACATACCATGGTGGACACACCCTACTGAAGCTACATGCCACCATTTTCAGGCTCCCTGATGCTGATTTTCTCATTGGTCTAGTAATCTTTCATTGCTCACTACAACATCCCAGCTGCACAGCAAGACTGGACAAGTCCCAGTTGCCAGGTGTAGAGCCAATGGTTGCAGGCAGGTCACGCTTGGAAGAGTGAGAGCTAGGACTTCACATCTCTGAAGGGTGAGAGAGGCTGAATCTCTCATCCTGTTCCTGTGAGCTTTTGCAATAAGGAGAACCCCTCTAATTATTCACATTCATTCCTCTCTTAGGCTCCTATTGCCAAAAATTATCTCAGGCTCTGAATCCAGTTTTCACAGCATGTGGTCTGTTTAACTCTTTGAAAGGAAGGAGTAGTTCAAGAGAGCTTTTAGAAGTGTAGCCCTTGCATGGCTGTCAGTGTCTTTTTACAAGTCCTGCAGGTAGGATTTCACACTCACCTGGGCCCCCAAATCCCTGTTTGGTTCTCTCTAGCTGTGTGCTTCACACCCATGCTTTAGGTAATTCCTGCTCAGTGTGCTAACTCCATTCACAGGCATCCCAATCATCCAATTCTGCATAGGAAGAAATCCAAAGCAGAGGACTCTGGATTTAATTTTGAGAATCCCTTACAGTATTTTACCAGATTAAGTGAATACACATTCCACAGCATCTCCTAGAAAATGAGCATGCTGTAACAGTCAAAAGCTTACTGAAAGCAACTACCAGCATCAAGAATTAAAAGCGTTACTCACTACTACTTAGGAAAAAGAGAACATTTTGTTAATGCGTGGTATTTTTATCAACCTTTTTCACCCACCTTCACACAGTGGTATGTTGCATTAGCAGCACAGACCAAGTTGTTGTTAGGCCAGCCATCCAAATCTGAATCCTCACCACAGATGCGTCCATCACCAGCATACCCTGTCCTACATTCACATTTGTACATTGGATCACTGAAATGGCCCAGATAGATGCAGTCTGCAGACTTATGGCAGCTGTGTGTCTTGTCCTTGCATGGATTCTCAGGTTCACAGACCTATAAATGATGGAGCATATTCACTGAAACTTGATAATCACAGCCAGCTGTGTGTGCCTCAACTTTATCAAAATCAGACCCGTTATTTAGAAGTCTGAAGACAGGAACTTTGTTTTAATTGTGGTTAGTAAATCATACTGCTCTGTCAGTTCACAATTCCAACAAATATGTACAATGAAAGTAATTAAAAGAAACCACAGGAAAAATTGGACATTATTTAAAAAGTAATTAAAGTGGTTAACAATTTCACCACTGTATCTGCCTTCTTCCAGATGTCATTAAACCCCAGAAACTAACTGCAACAGAAAGTAGATTTTACTGACCTCTTTTCTTTAGTGTTCTGCCTGACAGTATAAAAGGACTACCTTATTTTCTTAAATCAAAGAGACCCTAAGGAATTCTTGTGTTGACCTCATGTAGGTTTTTGTTACCCCTTGCTTATCACTATATTTTTCATTGCCAGTATTTGAGAATCTTACACAGATGGTTTACATGTAGAATTCAAAAGCTGAGCTAACCACAGATTGATTCAACAGCAACAAAGAGAAGGCATCCCATGACTTCCGCTTTAACATTTTTGTCTTGTCTAGAAAACTGTAGTCTTCAATCTCACTTCCACTTCCTGCTGTCCTTCACTGCTGATAAATTTTGGCCCAATGGAATTTAGGGACTGAGAACTTCAGATGTGTCTGATAACACTGACATTAACAGCGTTATATTTATGAAAAAAACAATCCTAATTCTTCCATTTCCACTCTCCAGAATAGGTATGTAAACCTTGGAGAAAGGAGTGCAAAGCAGGGAAATGTTTGCTCCTGGAATTTTAGGCTCATTTGGTACAACTGTGCAGATGCCTAAAGAAAATCAAACCCTTAAAAAAGCCAATCCCAAATTCAGTGTTTTGTTACTCAAAACAAAAATACTCTGGAACACCAGTTATTTATTTCAGGCCATTTTTGTTTGATATCCAAGTTTATCACATGCCATCATTAAAAGATATTTCAAATGAGAATTACTCAAAGCCATCAAATTCCCTTCAACTTCACTTACTTGCTTCTCTGTCTTGGCAATTTCCAGCCCTACTCCATAGGGCTGACTTCCTTTATAGCGTGGAGGACACGGCAAGCAGTGGAAACCCGGGTTTGTGTTCACACAGCGATGGACCTGATTCACTTTAAAGCAAACATCTGACACAGCTATACACTGCAGGTAAGGAAAGAAAGAAGGAAAAAATTAGATGGCTGTGTAATTCCCAAATATTAATTTTTCATGGTGATTGCCTGGTGTTAATGGAAACAAAGTCAATACCTCATCAAGATCCTCACAGACGGTACCATTGCCAAGGTATCCTGCTGGGCATGCCCCACATGACCAAGACCCATCTGGATAACTGTTGCATTCTGCTCCAGGAAAGCAAGGATTTGACAAACACCCATCTGGCAAATACAAACAAAACTGTAAATTAAGTAAGGAGGATAAAAGGCATGTAAAACTTCATTTAAGAAACAGGTATTCTCTGATCATTAGCTTAAACCACACTTGATGCAACAGATTCTTATAAAACCCCTAAAATTAGAGTTATTAAGTGCATTTAAGACTAAGTACTATTGATTTAATATGAAAAGATTATGGATTGCTACATCTGCTTGAATACATTACATCACGTTGAATCCCTATTTAAGAAAGGTATACTTGTTCAAGAAGTCATTATTGAGAATATATATAAAATCCCACAAAACAGTACTCAAAATAGTTAAATGTCCTCTCCAGAAACAAAGGTATAGTTAGCAGACTCCTGTAGTGTCACTTCATAAATTACCCATTAAAAAGATAACAGCAACAATAATTGCTCAGACTGAATAAAGAATGAATACCAACCAATTGGGCAATCCTTCTTATTGCACATATCATGCTGCTTGGTATCTCCCACGCATGGCTTTCCTCCATACTGTGGCTCTGGACTGTTACAGAGGCGAGACCGCTCACGAATTCCTCCTCCACAGGTAACAGTGCAGGCAGACCACGGAGACCAAGGACCCCACTGGCCGTTCACTAAGATATGCAGAAAAGAAGAGCATCACAGGCAATAAAGTGGGGACATCTGGTGCCAATGACAACAACCCTTCATCAGATCCCTGGCTAGAGACAGTTTCTTGCTACGTACATAGAAAGATGTTGGCAGATGTTTGCACTGAGATAGCAGTATTTCAGAAACAAACAAATGAAAAATACCCAACTGCTTCATAGGCATTTTTTGGCCAATAATTCAAAACAGCATGCCATGCCAACTGGATATGCAAAGAGAAAAAAGGGAGGAAAAATTATATGAAAGGGAAGTGAAAGTGTGTGGAATGAAAGGTCTCTAAAAATGGCTTAAAAATGTAGATGAATAAGAAAGAATTATAATAAAAATTGTGTTGAATGTATAAAAAATGCATGCACAATTTCAAAGAAATCTGACTATTGGGGGATTCTATGTCTATTCTGAACAAGTACAGAGACAGCTTCCTTTTAGAAAGGAAGTGTTTATTTTTGATATGCAGAGATATATCACTAAAATGGAAATTTCTCTAACTCTTAATATTTAAAGCCAAATTATAACTTGGAAGGTTTACAGAACCTCTGACTGCATTGTTGTCCTCATTTTCAAAGCATCCTTGTGTGTTATTTCACTCGCAAGATAGAATTATATTTTCCGTCATAGAAATTCACTGTCATTTAGATCTAAATAAAGAGAAGGAATTCAGCTGGAATATTATTGTGTTACTTTTGATTCAAGACCACAGACATACCTGGACATGGAGCCTTCTCACACTTCTCCGTTTCACGCCCATTTCCCACACAGTTTTTCCCACCCATCTGGGGAATAGGAGAATTGCAGAGGCGGATGCGGGTGATATTTCCTACACCACAGGTTACTGAACAGGAAGACCAGGGAGACCAATGACTCCAGCCACCATCTTGACGTACTGCCAAAGAAAAGAGCAAAACTCAAGCAAACAGCCCACCTTGAGCACTAATACAAACTCACTTGAGAAGTTAGCCTTCTAATGAGCCTCTCACCACATCTGATGAATGTCCCATCTCTTTCCCACCATTTCACTTACAAAGCCCAGCATGCCAGCTCAGGTACTCAAGAACAGCTTTCTTAGGAATTTCAGTAACCAGTGTATTACTAACAATTATTTTATACATTTTACTTAAAAATAAACTTTTCCAGTGAAACAAACACTTGTTCAAAATGCACATTTGGACATCTAGCAGTCCCAGCTGCTAGATACTGCCTTACATACTATATTAGCCCGGATATCGCAGGTACCTGCAATAGTATTAATTACACTTCTGGAATAGCATCCTTTTAAGTGCCTTAAATATAAAAGCAGTTTGATATTTTGCAAAAATCTTCCATGATTATTGTATTCCTAAACACAACTAAGTTAATGGAATGGTCCAACAATCAATGAATGGCAGGTGTAAACACAGCCCCGTATATCATCGTTACGAACTGAGGGTTGTCTCCAAACTGAGTTCAAACAAAAGACTCCAGTTCATAATGTTAAAAAAGGATCACTCATCATCTTTTTTTTTAACATAGCTGAGCCCAAAATGTACATACCTATTAAATTGTCAGGAAAGGGAGGAATATTCGAAAGGGGAAAAATGACAACGAATCTAATGACAGCTACTTTAATTGTGCATATAGGATTTCTCAAGTACATACTATCCTGACTTAGCTTGGTTTTGCTTTGAGATGTCCAAAGAAGCTTTTAAAAAAGAAGAAATTTTATTACTTACTGCGATGGTCACATTTCTTAAAGCTGCACATCCTTGTTTGGATGTGTGGGCCTGTGCAAGCACTCCTGGTGACATCACACGACCTTCCTCGCATCTGAGTCCCAGAGCCACAGGTAACTGAGCACTTTGTCCAGTCTGACCATGGTGACCAGCCCTCCTCACTGTCATCAGCTGCGGAGCAAAAGGCAAGAAAAACTGCTTAGTTTTCAAAGTTGCTCTATTACCCTATTTAGAAGATACTCACTTCTTTTTCTCTGTAGAATATGTACTTTAACATTTAGATCTCTCCTAATTTTGCTTTCCCAAGCTGCTGCTGAAGTAAGGGAATTATGGTGTAATATAATGAGAGGTTAGTTCAGGTAAGAATCCTGGATCTTCATGAACTTGTGTGCAGTGTGTTTGCATGAAGCACTGATCTTTGGAGGAAGAACATCTTATCTCTAGAATGAACCAAGCCCAAAACTGAGTCCAAATGGCCCTTGCCTTCAGAATATAGGTCAGTATGATGAGATGTGGCCCCACCTTTAAAAGCTACATAATGGTGAACATGATCAAGAGCACATTGTAAGAATATGCCCTATGCTTTGAATGGGCAAAAAAACGTGAAATATGACTGGCGCGAAGCATGCTTTCAACAGTTTATGCCCAAGGTAGCTAGGCAGGTTATCATGTTAATTCTAAGCAACCAATATAATCAATGAGGACAGACCAAGTCCTTCAGGGGGTAACTTCAGGCACCCAAGTTACTTCATATGATCTTTGTACACATAAAAGTTTTATATTTGATCTTACCCGCCTTGACATCTTGCTTGTTTTGAGCTTTCAAAAACACTAGTAGTGATTTTAAATAATGCCAAAGACTATCTGTCTTTCTCCTCAGCTAAATACTCACAGTGAGAGCAGACTGGACAGCATTCACCTTCAACAAAAGCTGGATCAGCACAGGAGACTGCTGGGCAGGTGATCTGATTGCACACAATTTTGGAATCCTAAAGGCAAAGAAATCAACTTACTGATTTATGCTCACAGACAGAGGTAAATGAAGGTGGGCATCTGGAGAAGTTTCATGTGTGGAAATGTTTTGATTTGATCTAACTACCCTGGACATGGGGACTACTTTTTATAAATGTCATGAAGTTCGGCCAAACTCTAAGTAAATACGACCTGACCTGGACAGATGAGCTGGATTAAACCCACTGTCCATTTCTGCAGAGAAAAAGGTTTCCAAAACCTTACCTGGCAAACGCACTTGGTGCAGCTATCTACAATCCAGCTTTCATTATCTGCGAATACACGGCCATCCTGCCAGCAAACTGGTTGGCTCTTCAGTGTTTTGTTAGGCCCAATCAGTTCCCACATAATTTGGTTCTCTTCAGACTAGAAGACAGAGTTAATGAAAACAAGTTGTGTATTTCATAAGCAAACTGTTTTAAATAGACAAAACTGAGACACCACTGGACTTAATTTTTCCATTAAAAAAAGTATTTTTACATATTTATGTAGATAAGGAAGATGATCTCAAGTATTGTAGTCCTGCATAGCAATTCTTCTAGCAATGGTAAAAAACAGTCACACGATACTAAGGGAAATCTCTTCTTAGTCGTTTTGCTTTCCTCTAGTACAGCCCATCTTTAGATGAGAAGATTTTAATCCTGAGACATATGGCATAGCAATAAAATTCCTTCCGAAATAATTAGCTGATTCAGAATAAGAAGAGGGGCAGACTTCAGCAAAACATCACCATCATACTTCAACTATAAAAATCCCATACATGTACTTACAGTTTAGGTACCCCATGTAGCCACTTACTGATGCATTCATAAATGTTGCAAACATGGTAACAAGGCTTTAACAGTATGCAGGCAAGGTTGGGATTGATAGCTTTCAATTTCCAAACCTTTAGGAGGATTTCCCCTGTGTATGAGTGCATGTGTGTGTGCTCTTTTAAACCCAGTCTGTGAAAACCAAGTCTTGATGAAAGTGTTATACTCGAGAAATACCAAACTAGTCACAATGAAAAGAGGACATCTTTACATTATGTAGATATACTAACAAGTGTTCATATGTAATACAGAAATCTCTATTAACTGCCCGGGCACAAAATAAGTAAGGAAAGAGCACTGCACAGCAGACCTCTGTCAGTTCTCCAGATTTACAGGTACCTACCACTTTTTGGAGGTTATCAGCCAAGTTGTTCACCACGATGCGCAGGCCGGTGAGCTCTGTGAACATTGATCCCAGCTCTTCACAGGAGCGGTCACAGAATTCGGCCTTCTCCGGTTTCTCACCCACATACTCGGTTGTGACAGCAGGGCTCAAATGAAGGATCTCAGTGCTCTCGTTGATGGTGTTCACTTCAGCTGGTAGCAAGAGAATGAAAGAGAAGAGAAGCATATACAAAGCTCTTCCACAGATTACAGATTCCTGCTGAAATCACAGATTGGCACCCATGGGTAGGGTTTAAACACATCTATTTTGGCACAGCTTCATGCTTATTAAACCCATGAATAAAAGAGGAGTTAGATGTCAGCTGGTTCCAATTATAGGCTTTCCCTTTTCAAAATTAAGAGCCAAGCTGTGTCTCACATGGCCCTCACTTTAAAATTGTTGGCACTGCAACACATTCATTTATGAAGAAGGCTAACAAAAGAACACAGTATCAAAAAAGCAAACCCATTTAGCCACTCAGACATAAAAGGATTCAGATTTGTTCATTCAAGGCAGGGAAAAAGGCAGGAAAAAGAGTTTCCTTGCAGAAAGTTGTTGTCCTTGTTCCGTCCATAAATTCCATGGTTGGATCAAATTTGGACCATTATGCAATGTATACCAGACTTTGGGCTGCTCTATATTGCACTGCCCAGTGTTAAGCTAAGAGGAGCTGTTATAACAGTAGTTTCATTCTGAAGTGAAATGGAGGTCAAGCTAAGATCAGACTGATTATTTGATTTGTCATTTCAAACCCTCCTCCAAAAGGCAGATTGTAACTAAAACAGAACTTTGCATGCATTTGACAGGGAGAACTGGACATGTTCTAATATAATTTTAAAACACGTCCCTATCTACAGCACATTCCTGAAAAATAACATAAAGAAAGCTTGATTTGTAATTAATAAGAAAAAAGCACATAGAAAACTACATAAAACAGTCTACGTTCTGTTAAGCATTTAAATGTCTATCAGGTAAATGTCTTATGGATTCCATGGAAGCTTTCTCTAAGGACTCCATGATACACTCAAATTTGGTATCAGCTGTACAGAAGTCCACACTACCCTATCTCTCAACAAAGACTTATTTACCAGATTTAGTGACGTTGGAATAGCTCAAGGTTACCAAAGAGAAAAGACAAGCAAAGGATACAGCAATTTAAAAAGAAGAAATCAGCACAGGAACATGTGCCATAAAACATATGCTTCAAAACCCCAACACCATTCAGTGTTGACAAATCACCAAAGGTGGCCAAGCTTCAGAGATGTTAAGGGCTTGATTTGGTGCTTTACCATACAATGTAAAGTGTTATATTTAAACAAAGAAGTACATGAAAACAGGAGGAAAGTATTCTTCATTCATTTGGAAGGCTAAAAATAAAAGAACAAATAACCAACCCACAATATGACATTAAGTGATTACTTCTCAACCAAACTTAAAATTATTGGCTTGATGTGCTTTTAAATTAGCTATGAAACATCTGCACCTAGCCAAGGTCTACAAAAAATTATTCACAGTTTTCCAAAGTTGAAGCAATTGTCCAGCCTCTTTTACAGGATGGAAGAAAACCACATAGCAGCTCAGAACTCTCTGTGTCATAACAGTTTATTTCAGCTGGTTTTTGATTCCCTGGAAAGAATGCAATTTTCCTACCACATTGAAACATTAGATTTCTCAGATCCCCCCATAGCACTTCTCAGATCATTAATTTCATATTTTTCAAGCCAACATGGAGTGTGCCTTGACCAGAACATTCTGAGGACATCAATAAAATTGCAATCTCAGCAGGAAACACAAACCAAAACTATGTTAGAAGAACTAAATCCTCACTTCCTACTGGTACTTGGCAATGACTGAAAGAAGATGCCTGGGGATCACTGGGAAATCAGTTCTCTGTTGCTGACTTCCTGCTAATTTCCTAAGGACCACATGATTATCTTTAAAATGAGAAACCAGAAGAGTAAAATGTGCATCCTCTCACATATGCAAATGTCATTCTGTTGATATAACTCAGGAAGGGATTTTATTGATGTGCCTATTTAGGTGTGGTTTTGTTATCTTTCCTATCCAGTGCAGTGTATAAATCCTGCCTAAAGGATTTGCAGCCACTATGCCACAGGCATACTTTTCTACCCTTAACCAAACAGCATTCCCAAGCCACCATTTCACTGTATGTCACATTCCCATATTAGGCTTAAAGATACATTGGGAAAACACAGTCCTGTCTCTTGTTGTGTCCTCAGGGCTGAGGGACCTTCATTTGTAACATCTGCCTTGCTGTTATGGAACATTAACACAAAAATATGTCATCTTAATGCCTGTACTTCAGCTCAACAAGTGAGCCACCAAAGTGGGAAAATATGTATCTTGTGGTCAGTAACTTCACTCATGGCTTTTCAACTGTGGTAATTGACCTTAGCAGCGTCCCCCCAAATTTCAGTACTGGGCCCAGTATTGTTTAAACCATGCATCAATGACTTGGATGAAGGGACAGATGCCTCCTCAGCAAGCTCACTGATGACACAAAGCTGGGAGGAGTGACCACTAGCCCAGAGGGCTGTACAGACCTCCATAAAGATCTTGATAGGCTGGAGACATGGGCAGAAAAGAACCATTCTGCCCCTCTCCTCATCCTCAGCCACATTTGAAGTGCTGTGTCTAATTCTGGGCTCCTCAGTACAAGAAAGATATGGAGCTCCTGGATTGAGTCCAGCCAAGGACTACAAAGGTAATTAAAGGATTGGAGCCTCCCTCTTTTGAGGAAAGGCTGAAGGAGCTGGGCATATTCAGCCTCAAGGAGAGACAACTGAGAGGGGACCTCATCAATGTGTATAAATATCTAAAGAGAGGGTGCCAAGAGGATGGAGCCAGGCTCTGTTCAGTGGTGCCAAGCAATAGCACAAGAAGCAATGGGCAGATACTGATACACAGGAAGTTCCACCTGAACATGAGGAACTTCTTTACTGTGTGGGTGACTAAGCACTGGAACAGTTGCCCAGAGAGGTTGTGGAGTCTCCCTCACTGGAGATATTCAAGAACCATCCAGATATAATCCTGTGAAATGTGATCTAGGATGACCCTGCCTGAGCAGAGAGGTTACACCAATGACGCCCTGTGGTCCTTTTCAACCTGACCCATTCTGTGAGTATGTAATTAAGCTGGATAGGCAATGTCAGAATCAGACATGCACATAACAAACCTCTTAAATAATTTTGATGGCCTTACTGTGCTATTTATTCCCTTCTGTTCCTGCACAAGAAATTTCCATCTTGTAGCGTTCTCTTCGTGTTGCAAAGTAAAAGTAAAAATACTGTGAATTGAATTATTTGCTAAATAATTCTTTACTGAGAATTATTGTCAGCTACAAGCACTGGGAAGTAAAACAGTCAGCACCTCCTATGAGCTTGAGTACAAAACTTTAGGACACATTTGACAAATAATCCTAATTCTTTTATGAGGAATCCACTACACGCCTACACACAGAGTGCTCCCCTCCTGGCGGGGTAAGCATGAACTGGACTAACAAGAACACGTCAGCCCATAACATACATGCCTTCCCTACCTCTTCCTTTGATTTCTTATTTTCCTGAGGATGTTTTCATTAACAATATTTCGGGATTCAAACCCAAAGCCTCTTTCAGCCAATGAATTCAGTGTCTTTAAGAATGGCAGACTAGTTTGTGGGCCCATTGACAGTCAGAAGCAGAATTCAGAACCATTACCCATCTCGTGCTCAAAGAATTACAGAAAACTCATGTAAGAAAATATATATTTTCATACATATGCATTTTTTCCTTCCATTTCTACTAATTTCTTGCTCAACATTTTTTTTCCCAACTTAGAGACTCAGAGTTATGGACCTAAGCAACCAAACTAAAATAATAGACTGGAGAGTAGAAATGACATCATATAAACATATAAGTTCCCATTACCACCAAAAATTAACTCATTCTACTTTTCATTTCAAAGGGATCTGTTGCATAGTTTTAGGACGATAAGTCACTGCTGACATTTCTAGCTCTCACATTATTAAATATTTCACAGTATTAATATTGAACAGTGTTAACAAGACAACAAAAGCCTTACTTGACTGGCTTCTCTGGCATCCTTTCTTACGCAGAACATCCTCTATTGAAGTACCAAAGATTAATTGAATATTTTGCAAAAGACCCTGTAATGATAATTTTAAATAGCAATTAAAAACAGTAAGATCAATTTTTGAGTAACTAATAACTTTCCTGTTTCAATCCCATGCTACTGACTAGATTCAGACATAAGCAGATATATAAAAAACAATCTACAAGGCATTAAACCTGAGACACAGAAACAGAAGTGGTTATAGCTTTGTTATATACAATTTCAGTGCTATAAGCCACAAAGCTAGGTATGTTCTGAAACATGCCACATTAAAAGATATTAATCCACTAAGAGCTCAAATCTCCATTTCCATAGTGAATTTTAGATTGTAGTTCTACAAGACATTTGTCATACGGTCAAAGCCAACTTTCCTGCACCATCACACTTCCATCCTTAGCCAGTTATTCCCATGCACCATAGTTCACTGCTTTCTCAGTTGTGCTGATGCTACCCTGAGACAACACTCTAAAACCAGACACGTATCTATTTCACTTGGGGAAAAAAATCCTCAAAGAAGAAAAAAGTAATTAAAAACCAGATTATTTCAGTGAGCCACTTAACAGTACATCTTCAGAAACAGTTGTATGAGCACTACTGGTGGAGTGAGTTAGTCATGGAGGCAGGAATGGAGAGGCTGTGGGCAAGAACTTCTGACGTCCCTGCCAAAACTGGTCATCCCTCCAGCATGTCAGGCTCTGCCTGAAAACAAGATGGCACAACATGATGAGAAAAAAATGGCTTTTTGAAATTTTTGGAGCCATGAGTTCCAGTTTGATATCAGCTGTGAGAGAAAAGAAGCCATCCTTAAAGCTGTTGGGCCAGATCATATCACTGTATGATATGAGGCAGAAGGTTGTTTTCATTTGATAGGAAAATCAGAAAGCTTATAAGTATTTCATCTCAAATGTTTTTCACAAAAAGAAAAAGAATCTCATTTACAGTACTGATCAAAACTCTTTATTCTATTTACTTTTTCAACATTTTCCTCTTTTTTTGATTTAAATTGAAAAGAAATGTTCAAAATGGCAAACCAGGATGTTCTGTTACAGGATGGAACAATACCACATGCTTCAGCTCCATTAAAAATTCTTTTTTTCCTTCTTCTTTCAAATAAAAAGCAAAAATATTGACATGTTCTCATTATTTGAATAGATATATTTCAATGGAAAACCAGTTCTTCAAGAAATTTGCAAAGAATTCTACAAATCACCACAAAAACCCAACATCTCTAGAAGACTTACATCTGGAAAAGAAAAGGGATGTATAGGAAAGCCCAAAAATTGGTTTTTCACACTTTTCCTGGATTTAGACTTTGGTTTGCCAGGCCTTTGCTTTCAGGAACCCCAAAATGACACAACACAGATCCAGCAATTAATAAAAACACACTCTGAAGAAAGTCTGCTTGGGAACACCTGTGACCCCATCAAATCCAAGAGGCATTGGGAGAACAAAACTGCACCTACTGCATCTTCCCAAACTACTTGCAGTTACCTTCTTACCACACCAGAGACCCCAGCTTCTCCACGTCACCTACCCTGAAATGATTCTCCCGAGTGGAACCCTTCGCCAAGTACAGCCTGCTGCTCTCTGCTTTCAGCTGCTCATAGAAAGGCTCCTCCAGGATGAAGCTGTCAATAAGGTCACAGCCAACGTAGAGGTTGTAGTTCTCCCCTGTTATCTGCACGGTGAGGTTCTTCCACTGTGAGTCAGCAAGGTCCACGTCTTCCAGGGAAATCACGTTCTGGAAGCCATCCACCCAATAGATAAGGTCCAGGGTGTTGGCCCGGCCATTGGAAATGATCTCAAACTGCCTCTCACTGATGCCGGGACCCTCTAAAGCAAGGATAGTGCCTCTAGATTGCCTGTCCTGCCTCAGAGTGGCTGAAAGGATAAAGCCCTCATTCTGCCGTATTAGTTTTATGATCTTTTTTAATTTCTCCGGTTTACATGGAGGTATATGGTCAAACCGAATGAAACGATATGCTGGCATAGTGGGGTCTGGGCCCCGGAACACCTTTGCTCCAATTGTCTTTCGGTTTATGCTACTGACTTGAAGTAAATCGAAGGTAGTCTCCTCTTCCTTGTCACCATCTGAAAAAGTTAACAGTGTGTGACAATGCATCTACAGAAAGTCTTACAAGAAACAGCTCTGTACACTATAATTAGTAACCGCAATTATATGACAGACATTAAGGACCAGCAGAGTAAACCCAGTACTTTCCCACTTCCACAAATGGAACTGTTCCTGCTAGCAGGCAAGTGAATCATATTTACTACCCAACATTTTCATTTCCATGACAATTCTCTTCTTCTACGTGTACAAATACTTTTGATTATATATTTATATGTATGGCTTCATATTTTCTAGCACTATATAGTAGGTACTTGTATATATATATGCTATATGCCACATATATGCCTACACATGGATGCCTGTAGCAATTTATCCATTAAATATTTTAATTTATATGAATGGATAAGGAATTTGAGGCAATTCCTATCTTTTGATTACCAGATAATGGAAATCAAATTATGAGGATCCGTGTGCCTACATGATGACCGCAAAAAAGAGATTTGCTTTTTAAAGACTTCAACCAATAGGTGAGGTGTAAATGAGGATCTGGCATTGTGCCAATTTGTATTCTACTTCTATCTCATCTGTAGATGTCTATTTCTCCACCTCTATCTTTTTAAAATATTCATCCCACACAGTGATTCTGTCTATGCTACTTTCACCATACATTTCCACCACATAGAAAAGTATATCAATTATTTCTGGGATTATACACATATTAATCAAAAATTTCTAAAAAAAGTAATTTTGAGATATATTGAGAAATCTTCATTCAGCATTGGCAAGGTATATCTACCACAAATATCCCAGGCACTTCTAAAAAATTCCTTTCTTATTACTTTTCCCACTGTAGTTCAGGTAAGCCAACATTTACAACGACTTTTAACTTTGGGAGTTACTCTGTATCCAGTTAAGAAGTGTTTGAACTTACCCTGAGCATTTGATGAAACCCACAGGGTTATCAAGACAGCAAGCCACAACAACCCTCTCCTCTTCAGCATAACTCCTATGAATAAATCAAAAAGTAGTAAGTATTGAGGAAATAATATTTATCAACTATAAATAGTGCAATTTTCCTCATGAAATGCCATAAACAGCAACTATACATATAAAATCAGAATTTTTATTTTGACTGATTCTTGTAATATTTATTCTGGGTCTATTCTTGATGGCAGAAGTAAAATGTTACATCAGATGAAGGGAAGAGAAATTATAAAAGTTAAAGATCCTTTTAATGAAAATGTCCTTAATAAAAAAAAAAAAAAAAAAGGAAAGTCATACAGAAAACATATGAATTCTTATTTTCTCCATTACATTTCAGTAGCTGGCATAGAAAGCATATGACACTACAGGAGATACAGCTTATTGCTAGCACATCTTTACTTTGGAGCACAATATTTAGCCACAAATCCTTGTAGGATAATGAGATCTAAACTAGATGATGGTTCTGAGTAATAGGGGTACTTGTCAGTACCTTTTTTAGCACCATGATACAAACTCCTCTCTCTTCCATATATATACAATCCTCTGTACCCAACCATAGCTAGATAAAGTGACTCTTAACGTGATGCTGGGTTTGCCCTGTAGCACTGTGCAGTTATAAACCACGTAATTGCATCTCCATATGTGTCTCAACTCACAATGAATGGAGCAGAAGCATTCCCCGGAATGTGTAGAAGTCCAGTTCTCTGGGTTCAGCCAAATAGCTTCAGCACTGCCAACTCCACACATTTTTGCAAGGACGCAGGGATGCCGCCAGCGCTTTCTGTCTACATTTTCTTTGTCCTACGGGAACTCCTATTACCTGGCATCCCCAGGGTACCACCGCTACAGCCAACTACCGGCAGCGGCCAGGATGCCTCTCTCGCCTCTCGAACTCAGCGGTTCCCGGCGGAACAGACCGTGCCCGGACGGCGGGCGCGGCGGCGGCAGGGCTGCTGCGGGCAGGTGCCGCACACCCGCCTGTCCCGCGGCTGCTCCCCTCACCTCGCACCCCGAGTCCCCGCGGGGTCGGCAGCGGGGCGGCTGCCCACAGCGAGTTCCGAGAGGCCGGCGGGGGAGCGGGCTGACAGCCTCCTCCGTCCCCCGAGGGGGCTTCGCGGCGGGCACGGCACCTCCCCGCCTTGCGCCTCACCTGGCATCGGGGAGCCGACGGTGCGCTGGGGCTCTGCGGGGAGAGGTCGGTCGGGAGTGGAGCGCGATGCGATGCGATGCGATGCGATGCGATGCGATGCGATGCGATGCGATGCGATGCGACGCGATGCGATGCGATGCGATGCGACGCGATGCTGCCGCCGCTGTCGACACCGTCACAAGTCCCTCCTCGGCCCCGCGCCCCGCGCCGACGCCTTTATGGGCTGCGGGCCGGGCCCCGCTGTCAATCAGCGGCGCCGGGGCGCGCCCCCGGCTCGCCCCTCCGCGGCGGTGACATAACCCCCCGCCGCCCCCTCCCCACCTCGCCTACCTGCGGGGCCATCGCGGGCCCGGGCCCGCCCCTGGCGGGCGGTGCAGGGGCGGTGCGGGAGGCGGGCAGGGCGGCAGCGGCCTCCCCCCGGGGAGCGGAGCGGCGCGGAGGGGCGGGAGGGGAGCCTGCTGTCGGTGTGGCGGGGGCCGAGCGCGGCAGAGCCCCCGGGAGGCGGCGCCAGGCCCCGCAGCGGGGACAGGGGCGCGGCCGGGCCCCGCCGTCGGGGCGTCCCGAGCCCGGTTCCCGCGAGCGAGAAGCGTATCCTCGGCCCCTTCGGCCGGCCCGGCTCCCCCGGGAGCACTTGTAGCCAGAGAGCTCGGTGCTCCTGCCGCCACCGCGGCAAAAACCGGCCTTCTCAAGGGCTCAGTTCTATCATTTTTATCCTTTTTTATTTTTAAATTGTACAACAGACCAAACCCGAGACTTGCCCCGGTCACGTTCCTTGGTCAGCTGGCAAAGTGCTCATTGCAGGGCAGTCAGCAGCTTCTCAAGTGAGCCCAACACCTCGGTCCCGCTTTTCTGCGCAAGAAGCACCATCCCCTTTCACTCCATGGAAGGCGTTGAGGGCTTACTGAGGTGTGCACCTCATGGAGGAGCCTTGTCTCGGGGCGCGTGAAAGCGGCACACAAGAAACTTCACTCTTAGGCTGATCCTTGTCGCGTTAGGAGGACTGGGAAGTATCTCCACAAGCAAGGACTCCAGTCACAACCATTGAATTTTAAAGGTCAACATGCTGACGAGCAGCCAGCACAGCTTCCGGCATTATGTTCCACAGAGAGCAGTAGGATGGATCCCTGTAGTAGGTCTACACACAGAACCTGCTGTGACATGCAGATGCATTTCAGAAGTCAAAGGAGAAGACCATGATCCAAGCTGCTGAGTCCTAAATTGGGGTTGCAGAATATCTGTGAAAGAATCCTGCAGCTAATGCGAAGAAGCACGGATTTGTCTCAGTTGCCCGCAGAATCCAAGAAATGTAGCCTTGTCAAATATATAGGTAGACAAACTTCACAAATCTTAACACAAAATAAAAGTGAAAATCTCCCTCCCCCCCAAAAAAAAATTTTAAAAAGCGCTGGAAGTCATTAACTTTGCCCATCACGATTTGAAATTCCAGTAGAAAAAGGTGTTGATGTTTCAGAACTTAGAAGACTTCAAAAAGCTCAATCTATCACTACAGCACAAAATGCCAATGCAAGCACTGCTCCCTTTCCTTTTGCCATGGAAGCTCCTTCCAACTTGGCTGGCCTTGGCCTTGCAGGGTAGCAGGAGCCAAGGAGCTTTCCCCTTTCTCACAGGGTCCAGGGGACCGAGCCAAGCTAGGAGGGAGAGGGCTTTTTTGTCTTCCTAAGACATTTGGTTTTCAGTTTTGCAAAACCTCAAGAATTTTTAAAAAATGGCTAGTGATGTTCATAAAACCTCAAATTCTACTGGGTTTACTCATTCCCCCTGCTATATTAAGACTTAGTCTTTATATCTGTATATGTAGCTGTATGGTGTGTTTTCCACAAGACTGAACTGTACTGGGATAACTCTCATCAGGAATCTGCTCTAGGATTACTGTTGGAGAAGAGAATGCAGCAAAGTGTTTAAGAGACCAAGAAAGTATCTTTGAGATAGTTTTGTGAACTATTTGTACACTTATATTGAAAGCCTTTTTACAAGAGAAATTTTTAAGTCAATAAAAGGACAATAAAGAGGCAAATTTTATTGTGACAGCCTTTAGCTGTCTGCCTCCTAACAAATCCTTCCTTTCCATCTCTGTGAGTTACAGGAATGAAGGATCGATAGCATATTTTTTTGAGCTGAGTGGTTTATGTATAGGATGATGACCTTTGAGAAGACGGTTTTGACTGCATTCTTTCCACAACCATGAAAATGCTCACTGGTCACTTTCCCCTGGCCACCTTGGAAGAAGTAAACATCTTCTTCCAAGATTCCTGGTGGAAAGGCTCAAAGAAACAAATACGCACTCTGCTTTCTGCAGCGAGCCAATGTACACATGCAAACGCTGAAATAATGTTCGCGTGTCTCAATTTACCTGCTTTTTCAGTGCAAAGGGAAAGTGAACAATGGTAATTAGAGAGATTATAAAGCCAGATTTGCTAACATATAGAAACACAACTGAGGTAACAGTAGATCTTATACTGATGGTTTTTTGTAGCGTTTTACTTTTCATTGCATTTTGCTTCAGACCAGCACATCTGACATGAGCACAGGTCCTTAACTTCTCATTTCTGTATGCACGTCCCTTTGCCTTTTTCAGTCTACTGTTTTCCTTCTGTACGAGCCCTAGGGACCTTCCATTTTGGATCATGTAAACATCATGCAAGGTAACATACATTACTGAAAACCACTGGGGAATGTCAGGATTCTGGTACAGCACTATCTCAGAAAGAGCTGTGATTTGATGGATCTTCACCAAATATTCCATGGTTTTGCCTAGGAGTTTCTCTCTAACATTCTGACTTAGCTTGACTTGAAGGAAGTCAAGGACTTGACTTGGGGAAGACTTGAACTCTCCTAAATTAGAAGAAATCACAATAAAGTGGAATATGCTATACATGCTATATATTTTTTTCTTCTACTGCTTTTCTGATAAAATTGAAACTTCATGCTTTTGGCGTGATCCAAAAGACAAATTCTGTGACTTTTGCTGGGTGAAATTCTGATCATTTTTTTCCCTTTTCTGACAAAAGCATTCCCACTAGTTGAAATAGATCTAGTTGCATGAACATGATAGTGTCCTTCAGGTTTTATCCTGCAATCCTGGATTTTACCTGATGCTGATAAACATACTTACTGAAATGCTGTCAAAAAGCCATGAAGAATTTTTCTTTTTTTTCTTCCTGTGGTGGAGTTTGATTTTCATAATTCACTACACTGAGGTTCTGAAACTGAAACGCATGACTTCAGATTAGCATGTGACAGTCACTGAGTTTTTTAAATGAGCTTGTAGGGACAGGGAGAGGGAGTTGGGTGGTTCCTCTGACAACATGCTGTAAGTACTCCAGCTAAATGCAGATTTTGAGTCCTGGAAGAGAATACACAAGGGAGAGTGAATTCATCTATGATGAAGGAGAAAGTTACTTTTGATAAAGCTTTATGTATGCTTTAGTTTGAGTTCTGGTGCCAGATAAAAATGGGCATCATAATCAGGTACTTAGTCTTCTGCTCTTTGTTTCAGAGGGAAAAGTGTTTTGAGCTTGTTTTAAACCTTCCTTAAGTAATTTCCAGGTGTAAAATATATCCAGATACAAATGCTAATGCATTCTGTCAGAACAAATGGCCATAGACTGCACAAGCACAAGTCGGTATGCTTTTACAATAAACTTGTCTAAGAGGAAAGGCTGCTACCCATTTGCAAACTTCAGCTTTACTCAGAAAAGGGCTGTACACAAAAACTTGTGCAGTGGTTTCAGCAGGACAACTTTGAGTTTAAAGCTAAGTCTATGTTTAAGTGTTTTGCTACATTGGTTCCTACATGATTTAGCTGGTGTCACACGGTAAGTTATGGAAAGAGCAATACATAAGTGGAACCCAAGGCTCCTAACTCATGCTTGGAAACTTGAATCTGGAAACTCTTTTTTTTTTCCTGTTCTTGCAGTACATATGACAAAACAAATATCCATCTACAGCTGACTGTGTCCTTAACAATTTTACAGATTTTTTTGTATTCTCTCCCCACATGTGAGCTGCTGAACATATTAAGACTGCAAAGTATTTTCAGCCTCCAAAAAGGAACATTCCCCTACCAAGTGCAGTGCAAATGAGCAGTGAAAATGCTCTGCAAATCCCATGTTGCTGCTTTGGGTTAAAAAAAACCAAAACCTTTTACCAGATTCAGAAGAGATTTATTACCCAAAGACCAGCTTTTATTCAACTTTGTTACATAGTTACACAGTGTAACACAGAAGTGTTGATGTTTTCACTTATAACAGGAAAAGAATAGGTCACTACAGCACTGACTAAGACTATCCTTATTATCCTGACTGTAATATTATAATTTTTATTTGCAATACTGTGCTTTCTGTATGTCAAATGGGATTTGGTGTGTTGTATTTACATATGTTCAAAACCAACCCAATCTCAAAGCTTTTAGATGATTTGGATTAAATCCTTATTTAGAAGTAAAACATGCTGAAGTTGACAGTAGCCTTAGCTGAGAGGTAATTGAATACAACTAAAATTATAACTTCAGTGGTCCAGCTGGATTCTTAAAGTTGTTTGGGGGAACAGATGCCATTCATTTCAGAAGGAGGTAAAGCCAAACTACTTTTGAAGGCTTGGGCCTAGTTTCTTTTCATTTAGTTAGGTGAAACAAAATACCAAATTCTTACTGAGAGCTTAATAAGTTATAGCAAATGTTTGAATGATCTTAGTCTAAAAAGAATTTTTTTCTTGCAATGAGACCCACACTTTTGTTTCATGGAACTATGATGGGTCCTTGCCCTACCTGCATGACTGCCCTGTGAAATGTGGGTTATTCCCACTGCTGCATGTGTTGACTGCTGAGGGGGCCCATCCTGAGGGGACTTTAGGTGAAAGCACAGGACAGGACCCCTTTTCTTGGCAGACATGCAGTCTGATATCCAAGGGTGCTACCTCTGCTATGCTTTCTCCCTCCTTCCAGCAAGGGCCTGGGCATCTGAACCCTTCTCCTTGGCCCCCATTTTTCTGTAGGTCCAGGTTGGCTGCCTGAGATCAAAATATGGCCTCACCAGGTTCAGTGTGTCCATGAAACATGGGATTCACGGAGTCTGGAGAGATTGGCATGCACAACTGGGTAGAGAAACTGAATGGAAGAGAGCTCCAACAGGGCAAGAAAAAAATGTACTCAAAAAAATTGAAATTAATTGCAAAAAATTTGAAAGGCCACAGAGAACAGTCTGGGGGTTTGATATCTCTCCATATGTTCAAAACTCCCACAGATGGAGTCATGAGTCCCACAGGATGAAGTGAAGAGATGAAAGAAGGCAATTCATGAAACTACTACTGCTGGCTGTGTCTCTAACTAGGAGAAAGAGCGTCATTAAGCTGTGGCCTGATAATGGTTATGAAGATTAAAGCTGAACAAATAATTCCCATATATTTTGTTTTTACTCTAATATGTGTTTTGCCTCTTTTTCCCCTCATAAGAACATCCACACTCAGACCACATTTTGCCCTAGCACATTAATTATTTGGGTGTGCTCATATAGCCATTACTTGCATTGTTGGTAAATCCAAATCATCTTGCTTAGGTGTAAATGGTTAGAGGAGTCAGTTGGCAGCATATGGGCTCCCCAGTTAGCACACCATCACTTCCCAAACAAATATTTGGCCATACATATTAAAAGTGGGACCTTTTACGGTGTTCATGCTTACAAACATCCATTTTGCTCTGAAATAGCTCTGAAAGACAATAAGGAAAAGAGAAGAAGTACGGTTGATGATTGTGGCACTTCTGCAACTGGATGAATGTTTTTGCAGGTGTTGGGATGATCCTGTGTGTATGTCGCCGGTGGTGGAATCCTGCATGTTGGTGAGGTTTGCATGGTGTTCTGTTAATGCATTTGTGTGAGCACGAGTGTGTGACTGTTCAAAGATGTGTCCTTCATTGTATTATCCCGTGTTACACTGTGTTGAAGACACTGAAGTTCAGACGCAGCTTGGGTACAAATACATAGCTTTACTTCTTTTTGTTTTGGTTAAATATATACTATAAGCTAATCCTGTCATCAAACATCCCTTGTTCAAATACAGCAGAATGCCTTTCATTTGCTTTTAATTTGAATTTAATACATTTTTCTCAAAAAAAGGAAAAAGAAAAAAATAAACAAGCAATTATTCTCTTAATTTTAATTGTTCTTACTGTTATTTTGAATACAAGGGGGAAAAAGAAAGGCAAAAAAAAAAGGGGAAAATATAAACTAATAAAGGGTATTGAAAAAGAATATAACATCTGAGGTGGAAGAAAAGGCCAGACTCCTAGAGTCAGAAATGTCCAAAATTTACATCACCAAATAATTTCTGCACCAGGACTTTGAAGGAACTGGCACCAGAGGTTCCAAACTCAGAAGTTTACTTACACAGTTCTTACTGTTAGACATGTGCCCCCTTACAGGTCTAATCTTTTGCATATTTGTAGAAGTCTATCCAAAAACCATCTAGAAACCAGCTCAATGACAGCCTTCTGAAAAAGCCGTGCCTGAGGCAGTTTCCTGGCTACTTATCTGCCAACCTGGATGACTCTTTATTCAAAAGTGCAGCTCTTGTAGCAGTTTTCATTTCCTGCAATTTAACTAATAATTCTCCATTTGCCACTGGGCCTTAATGTTTTGCTATCAGCTGCAGAATTGGGTATTTTGCATTTTCCTTCTCTACAAGGTCTATCTTAGCATAAAAGCTACTAAGAGCATCCTTTGGTAAATACACCTTGCCTTTATCCAGTTTTTTCTCCCTATCTTCATTTACTCCTTATTTCAGTAGTTTTAAATTCATTGTGCTTTACTGAGATCTGATTTACTCTCTCTTCTCCTTTATGAAATATATGTTATTTTTACCTATTTTCTGTGAGATTGTCCCAGATGAGACAGATTCAAATTATTTACTTCTGGGTTTAGAATCTCCAGTGCTGGTTCCTTCAAAGTCCTGGTGCAGAAATTATTTGGTGATGTAAATTTTGGGCACGTCTGACTCTAGGAGTCTGGCCTTTTCTTCCACCTCAGATGTTATATTCTTTTTTAATACCCTTTATTCCTATTTTCTTTTCTTTTTTCTTTTCTTTTCTTCCTTTTTTTTCCCCCTTTGCATTCAAAATCAATGTACATTTTTGAAATATGAACACCAGAAATGGATGTAGCTTTCCAGTTGAATAAGTGGCAAAAATATTTCCCCTGTTCTACTTGGTCTTTGCCTGTGTATGTGTGGCCAAAGTATAAGTGCTTTTTGATAATCCCGTTGTAGCACTTGATGAATTGTTCAATTAATTATTGTGTTATGACCCTTTACAAATCTTGATTAGAGTCACTGCTTCCTGTGTTCTCATATTTCGTGGAATTAAATGGTGTGTTCTTAGGGGACACCACCTGAAATATTTATGTAATCTGAAGACCTCAGCAGTTTTGGTATTTTGTTTCACGTACATACAGCTACTCAACATGGCTGCAATGGCAAGAGCCCCTTATAGGACCTCTCTGCACTACTCTCTTTAGCCACCCACAGTGAAGATCTTTCACCTATAGCTAATACTGCAATCAAAACAGTTACTATGCTCTATTTACAACTGCTTTTTATCTATGATGGATCTATGGTGAAAAGATTCTTGAGACAAGAATGGACAGACTCAATACACATGTCAGCAGAAGAATTTAAATTTTGCTCAGAAAAGCCTTTAATTATTTTCTTGATCCTGCTCTCAAGGAAAACTAAATTTCTGTCTTTGAGAACATATTTTTGTACTAGCTTTCCTACTAAATTTCTTAATAAGTGCTCTCTTAGAATTGAGATATAAAAAGTCTACAATATTTTTCTTCCGAAGTAAATAATGTAACTTTGATCAATTACTTTGTTGAATTCTGCAAATATTCTCTCCTTCCTTTGGGCCTCAGAATTACTGTGGCACTTTGATGTACTTGAGGGTGGCAGAGGGAGATACCCAACTACCACCCTATGCGTCTCAGAAGTATTGAAGTGCTTTTTACATAAAGCTGGTTATATATCTTTATTTATTGTTTTGGACATCCAAAATTATACTAAAATGCCTTTGACTCCCACATTCAAAAGCAACTAGCAACAGAGCCTCTGTGTTTTAAGCAACTCAGCACACCTTCAGAGGACTAGTTCCTGTAGTGTAAGTCTATGGAGATGTAATTCTATAATTCATTAGAAACAGGCTTTTATGTGGTGCTGTTTTTCAATTTATTTATAAAACTTTGGAGGGAAAGGAATACTCCTGCTACTGAATTTTGGATCCTAAGTGAAAAACAACATGGCTGTTTGGAGTAGCTCCTCTTAAAGTCTTTTAGACCCTGCTTAAAACTTCAGTTTTCTGTATGGCTTGCAACTTATTGCTGTGTTAAGAAGATGTCACTAGATAGTCTATAATCCTGTTCAGGTTTGATCTTGAAGAAACATTCCTGGACAACAGTTATGCATTTCTCTTCAGACATAAAGCGTGCACTTAGGCAAATTCCCTGCATCAACCTCTCACTAAGAACTGTGGCTACAACCCTTAATAACTTATACCTGTGTGAGTCCCCTTGGGACCACATTCTTACATGTAATGAGGAGCCATTTTCAATATAATAAAGTTTGTGTTTTCAAATTCAGTGAAAGTTTATAAGATATTTAAAAGTTGGTTATTTTTCACACCATCAAAGATGGTTAACTAAGTCCTATTTTGTGTCCTTTATTAATCTCTCAGTGCTGTCTTGCTGTGATCTCCTCAGATTCATTTCCAGTATAAGTAAGTTAGTGGAATATTAGTTGTGTCTACATTTTTTGTGCCAAAATTAGATTAAAGTTCTTTGTTTGTTAGAAATCAAGTTGCTAGTAATTAATAAAAATCTAGCTGCCTGACCTTTGTTTAGAATTAGTATTCTAGGCTCTTGGGTTGAAAAGTAAAACTAGACACCACCTCTAAAAGAATGCATTTCACTCTGTAAACGGAAGTGGTGCAATCTCTTTAGACAGCCTGGGGTTCCTTGTATGGAGTAGAATGTGTTCAGCCAAATACTGCTTCCAGTCTCTTAAACCACCTTCTGAAGGGAGCTGATGGATGACACATAACCAGAGGATGAGGTTATTTGCACCACATGTCCTAAGTGGCTTTCACAGGATTGCTTTTTTTATGCTGAAGTGTAAACTTGTCTTTCCACCCTGCTTTCTCCTGGGAGGTGTGCATCACTCCAGTGTAAATAGGATGTAAATTTGAGTTATGTCTCTGTGTCCATTGTTATGTGTTGCTTAAAAGACTGCTGTGAGACGATCAGTACATTGACAGCTTCAACACATCACAGAGAAACAGTAACAATTAAACTTAGAGGGTTGTGGTTCAAACAAGCCTGAAAGACATCTGGCTAATGATGTGAGTAGTGTAGCCATAGGTGTACAAGTTGCTCATTGACCATTGCTACTATCTCAGTTAAGAGGGTGTCTATTAGCTGTTAAATATATAATAGTGATTTCTGCTCCTGGTAGGACACAGTCTGACTTTATCTTATAAGTCTCTAATGATTAGTTTTAACAGCAAAATCAGTAGCTTCCAACAGCCTTATATATATGGTCTCAAAAAAACAAATCTATGGAAGAATGCAAAAGAAAATTATCTCAAATGATTGCTGGAAAAAAGACAATGAAAGCTGTTTTCTGAGGCTTGGCTGGTTAGAATGCTGATTTTCTTAGAAATTCAGTCCCAGATATAATTAAAATGTCATTAGACTTCGGCATCACTGAGGTCTGTGTTAGGTTGAACACACAGCCAAAAGGAAATGTGTTTTAGAATTTTGTAACAGAAGGCCAGCCCAAGAACTTCTTTGATCTTTACTGGATTGCTTTATAGGCAACCTATTTCACAACTGCATTTAGTCATCTGTCTTCATGATAAAAAGCACATTTGGTGTACGTCTGTACATTGTAAAAGTGGTAAGCAGGTCATGGCACAGCACCGTGGAAGGAGAATTTTAAAACTAATGGGACTGTGCTTGCTGAGAAAAAAAGTCTAATAGGAAACGGAGACTTTGGAAAATTCCAATTGTGATGGTTTGAGAGCTGCCCTAAGTATAAAAATACATATTTTTCTCACTTAACTCAGAAGCTGGTTATACAACTCAGCTATACCACTCTTAGTCTTTCTGTGGTCAACAGAGAGACACAGGCATTTCCAGAAAATGACTTCCCCCGTCTTAAAAGCAAGTCTGAAATGAGCAAGACCCAAAATGCTTACCAAAGACCAAAATTAACAAAACATGACTTTAAAGGTTGCAGTGACGGTAAATGACTGAGTTGTCAGAGTTCACACATTGTTCTGATAAGTCTGAACACAATTTTTTCCTTAGTGTTGCCATGTATCCAACCTTTTGAAGGCCTTTTGAGTCTTTCCTGCTTAATCTCTAGGAGTTAATAATTTGTTCTTTGACTAGCAAGTTGTTACCTGCCCTCATAATTCAACGTGGCCAAAAAAACAAATGTGAAAAATGCAGATACTGAACACTAGTAGTGAAGAACAAAGAATGAATGCCTAAAATCCCAGAGTGAATGAATGAGGACACTGAGCCCATCACACAGAAGCAGAGAATGTGCTAAATTCAGGTATAGATTTGGATGTTTAAGTCAATGCTGGACTCAGATTCTGAAGGGAAGTTAATTTCCCATTGACCTTCTAAGCTCTGTAAGAGCAAGATAAACCCAGACAGTCAGGCTGGTAGGGTAAAAACTGCAAATTAGCCCACCTCTTGTACCACACCTCATTTTTTAGAGGTTCTAAGAGTGATACAAGACCCAATGAAAACACCCAGGAATTCCTTCATGTCAAACATTTGCCCACAGGTTGGATCATCAGTATAGACTTCTGCCAAAAATTGCAGATACTAAAGAGTAGGAAAAGCAGTGGCCAAGTAACAATGCAGGCTTTGGACAAGGATGGTCTTACCCTTTCCTGCAGGTTTCACACATATCTCTTGGGAGCCATGAACTCAGACTCTTGAAAGTTCAGTTCTGCAGTGAGGCTGCTAAAATGATCTATAAAAATTCTCTATCAAGTCAGTGTCTCTCTTGGATGTCATTTCTTATTCTCTTGCTACTATACTCCAATGTCTTTCTCTTAAAGAAGTGCCATTATCTGTCCCCCATGTGTGACACCAATGATGCCCTTCCTGCCTTCTTCTCTCTTGTCTAGTACCCAAATGTCCTTCTATCTCCTGACCAGCATTAGTTTCCCCCACTCCTGACTCCCCGATCTGATCTTCAAATAACTCCCAAACTACTTTGTCAGCATTTCCAAGTAAGCCTACTTGCTCTTTTAATTGAATTTTGATATTTTATTCCAAAGATGGGGATGCAAAGCTGCTTCTAAATAATAGGTTTTGGATGAGTTGAGGATATCAGATGTAAGATGTGCTCATTCCAACTTTAGAAACAACCTTCCCAAGTATTTCTTTCCTGAACATTTCTAAAAAAATATCTCTGAGACAGACTCAAAACCAGAAAATTTTAATTGAGAGTATTAGCATAGGAAAAACTTAAAAGCTAATAAAAAGAGAATCAAATAACCTTAATGCTGAAATGTTGATATCTATGCTGCCTGTGACATTTCTATGCTATTTCTATGTAGCAGTTGTTACTGAATCCCTTGGGATAATCCAGAAGTATCAGATTATCTACACTACCAAATATTAAGCAAACAGAAGAGATTTATGTTAGTAGGAAATAGAAGTTGACCCTCACTGTGTAAGAATGTTCCTAGGAAGGGAGGATCAAGGAATTTTTCCTAGTCAGACCATGACCTGTTGAGTGATTATTCTAATAAGGAATTTATCTCTAAATCTCTGCCTAGTCCAAAAAGCTGAAGTACAGTTGGGGGAAAAAAACCCTAACAAAATCAACCCAAAACCTGACAAAAACATCCTTGAATCCTGTACTGATTAAAAAATTAATTTAGACTTATTTTATGGACAGACACAAATTGAACTGGCATCAATACAGTTTCCTAAAGCTTAAAGCATGAAAGAAAATACACACAGTTCATGTTTCAAGCAGGCAACATGAAGATAAAAAGTGATTCTTATTGTATAAACCTCCGGAAGCAGAAGGAGTCTTGCAGGAAAATATAGATATCCCAAAAAATGGCATGTACTTCTCACAAAGTCATAAAAAAATGCTCACAAAGTATAGCTGATCCTTTATATTTTTCAGGAAAATTTTGCATGCCTGACATTTTTTCTGGTCAGTTCTGTGTATTCAGCTTACATAAAAATGTTCAGCTGAAAGTAAAATCTACTGGTGAAATGTTTGATGCTTCTTGCACCACAAACATATAAGATTTTTTTTTATTGATTCTTTCACCCATGAGACTTGGGAAGTCTCAAATGGTTGCTACTAAATTGTATCCTAGAGACCGACATGAAAAGACTTTCTCAACTTAAATGGAAGGCCATAAGTAACTCCTCATAATAGCTGCATTTGGCAGGGATAGGAAGAGGTCACTAAACTGTACATCAAACTGGGAAGTCGTGCCAGGAAAACATGCATTTCTGTAGTTGACACAGCAGTGTGCAGTGTCTCAGCATTCTAGTGTATGGAAAAAATTCTGATGTCCCTACTCAGTTTTTAATCATTCTTTAGTTAAAAATGTCACAGAATGAAAGAGCAACAGTGCCAGAATAAAGACTGAGTTATAGTTGGGATTGACAGTGGTTTACTGTTTCAAAGATGACTATTCCAAGTACTCAAAAATTCACATATAACCGTAGCTGTTTGGAAAATTGTTGGACTCCTGAGGCTGAAGGTAGGGTTAGTGTCCAGGTCCAAACTTATTTAAGCAATTGATTCCAAAGTGCCCCCCTCTCATACCCATGGAACAGCACACAAAGCCACTTGATCCTTCATTTTCTATGTACAACTAAGCCTCAAACCTTGGCTCAACCTTTCTCAAAAATGAACCAAGACCTTTTGGATATGTCTCAAGCACATAATTGCCATGGCCTTTTAGGCAAAGAGGTAGTGGGAAGGGGTTCACATAAAACCTTTCTCAATGTTTAAGTTAGAAACTCAAAGACAGCCAGGAACATGAGCCGAAAGAAGCAACATGTCAATGTTGAGGCTTTGTGTATGTTGAGTAGCAAAGGAGCTCCGCACATGGACTGACTCAGTATCTGTGAGGATTAAAGAAACAGGTAACCTAAACTTCATGTTTGGTGCCTCTGGAGAACCTGCAGTATTCCTGCCACCTGCCAATGGATGTGTTCTGGGAACTTTCCCATGGTCATTTACAACTGTACGGAACGTGTGTATATCTCTGTCTTAAGCCATGGGTTGTCCAGTCTGGGCAATGACAGAAATGTGTTATACCTACTTTCTGGCCTGCAGGCAGGATTTCTTTTCCAAGAAAATGAAAAAATGAGAATACATGAGGTCATAAGGAAGGGCCTAGAATTTGCATAGACCTCATCCTGATGCTGTTTGAAACATGAATTATATAGAATCATACAATATTTTGAGTTGGAAGGGACCCACTCAGACCATCAAAGTTGAACTCCAGGCCCTGCACAGGACAGCCCCAAGAATCACTCCATGTGCTTGAGAGCACTGTCCAAATGCTTCTTGAATTCTGTCAGGCTGGTGCTGTGACCACTTCCCTGGGGAGCTATTCCAGTGCCCAACCACCCTCTGTGTGAAGAAACTTTTCCTAATATCCAACCTAAACCTTCCTGACACAACTTCAGGCCATTCCCTCGGGTCCTGTCCCTGGTCACTCCAGAGAAGAGATCAGTGCCTGCCCCTCCTCTTCCCCTCACGCGGAAGCTGTAACTGCAATGAGGCCTCCCCTCAGTCTCCTCCAGGCTGAACAGACCAAGTGACCTCAGCTGCTCCTCATACGGCTTCCCCTCAAGGGCCTTCACCGTCTTCATTGCCCTCTTCGAGACACTCTCTAACAGTTTCATGTCTTTCTTACATTGTTTTGCCCAAAACTGCACAAAATATTCAAGCTGAGTCTGCCCCAGTGCAGAGCAGAGTGGGACAATCCCCTCCCTTGCCCAGCAGGCGATGCTGAGCCTGATGCCCCCCAGGACAGGGTTGGCCCTCCTAGCTACCAAGGCCTTGCTGGCTCATGTTGAACTTGTCATTGAACAGGACACCAAGGGTCCTGCAGGTAGCCTGCAGGATTCTGCAGGGCTGGTCTCCAACCTCTCATTTCCCAGTCTGCACGTACAGCCAGGATTGTCCCATTCCAGGTGCAGAATCTGTCACTTCCCCTGTTAAAATGCATATGTCTGGTATGTGCAAGCAGAGCTGAAAGCTTGGACCATACCAAGATGTCATAATATAGCTATAACCCAATGCATATAAAATCAGTTTTGCACAATAGACTTTTTCAAAGTGTTTGAAGATCTGTATATAGATTCCAGTTTTAGAAATGCTTTTCAGGGAAATTAACACTGATGTACTAGCTAGGATTATCCCTGCATAGTTCCTGACAAACAGAGCTGAATGTAAACAAGGCACAAGTCACTAGGTTGCGTAGTCAAGGGATCCATCATACAGATCCTGTAGAAAAAGCTCTTCATAACTCTTCCAGATGCTTCTCAGATGTTTTCTTGGGTTATGCAGTGCAAGAGGGTGGTCCAGAGATGGAAGTGAAGAGAGTGGGTACATTCATTGCATTTCTCTGTTTTCAGAAGTTGAAGTTTATATTACATTGAGTAGCAGCTTTTGTGTCCTAAGCTCTGTAATAACAAAGTTCAGAGAATTTTCATTTAAATATAGTTAAGACCATAAAATTTTAACACTGTATCTGTTCCAAGGTTTTTTAGAAGTGTCGTGAAGGAAATTTGATATTCTAAGAAATTTCAAGAAAATTGAAATCATTTGTCTCTGAGTATCATTTTTCTCTGAGTTCTAACAAGTCAGACAGCCACTGAGGAACTCCCATGGTTCTTTCAAGTCCATGTAATTTAAAAATTACAAACCATGGAAAATCAAAAGTCTGCAAATAGTGTGAGTACATCAGTCCCCTGGTTGTTATGTAATGCATATTTTAATTGAGAAAAAATGTTATTGATATTTATCATAACTGTATGTTTATACATTGTGGTTAGCCAACTGTGAAAAATATCTCCATCAGCTATTTCCTTTCTCTGTCATGGTTTGCAAAAAGTCTTCTGGAATATTTTAGACAAGAAATATGAAACTACTTTTTTACATATTCCATTAGGACTATTTCCTCAGTCCAATAAAGTGGTGGAGAATAAGTTGAGCAGGGATTAGACTCATCTAGTCAAATAGTCATTGGCTAGTGTCAGAAATCTTGGACAAAATCTTGACAACTCTGCAGAAAGAAAAAAGAGATGCATATCTGAAAGAAGTTGACTGGGGAAGGAATTAAAGATGTGACGTATTCTCCTTTGTGTATAGGAGTACTTTGACTTATGTAACAGAAAGTGCATAGTACAAGCAAGTTTTTTTCATTGACTAGCTTTTTAGATTTGGCACAAAGAAGTCTTTACTGACATGCAGCGATTGATGGTGCATGACAACAGTAAAATTCCCTTCACTTTCTCTTCTCTGTCTGCATGAGTGATGACTGTAATGACTCTCTCTCTTCTTTTGTTCCCTCCTTGAATTGCTCCTTGAAGTTGCCAAGTTGCTTTGCACCTGATTTGTCAAAAGAAAATCTTCTCTTTAGCACTCAAATCTAGAAAAAGAAATCGTCTGAGGTTGGTTCAGTGGTTTCCAGAACAAACCAGAGTCCTCATAGGCTGGGTGTTATTTCCTTGCCTTCTTCTCTTACTTGTTATATGTTTTTGATTATTTCTGATTCCTTTTCTTGTCTCAGTTCTACATGTCATGGTGGTAGATTTAATAAAATTTTTGAAATAAAATAAAATAATGCTTTTGGACCTGCATAGCATTTACTTCTCATTAAACACTTCTGAGAAGAGTCTGAGAAGTGGATCGTTTGATGCTAAGAGGAATTCCCTGCCCAGAAAATGACAATGTGCAGAAATGACACTTGCAGCTTCTTTGTTCTCCCCAGATGAGATCCTTCTCACAGTAACATGAGAGACAGGGTTTCCAGATGTCACTGTCTCCAAGGGAAATGAGAACTTCCGTTTACATGACCCATAAAATATGTTTCACTTCAGTGCACACTACTATGCCAGCAGTGCAGTATGGCATCAGTTCTGCATCCCATGAGCCCTAGGGGATGACAAAATATAGGACTACAAAGAAAATCTGTGGTGGGTGAAGTACAGTTCAGTGGTTCAATTCATGTTACATTAAATCCCAACATTTGAAATCAACTGAGGAAGGACTGATTATATTTAAACCCTGGATGCCCTTTCCAAGAAGAAAACAAAATAGTTCATTAGAAAAAAAGCCCTACAAACTAATACCTGTGCTCTCTGAATCTAGCAAATGAGCAAATGCCCCTTTATATACTTGATTCAGCCAATGCAAGATATATGACTGCCATTTACCAGATGACCTGAAGGCTGTAAAGAAAAAGCACAACTTTTGCTCTGGATAAGCTCAGCTAAAACTGTCTACACTAACTTACATGTCAAGTGGGGCAAATGCACGTTCAAGTTCTCTACTTTGCTGAAAAAAATTACAGTAAATACAAGCCACTGAATTTGCAAACAGGAGAAGGAGAATTTTCCCATTTAAAACCTTCAGTACAACTTAATTTGGCTTTTCTCTAGTGACTGTGTCAAGGCTGGGTCGGTTTACTGCAGTTGAGGAATGAACCTGATGTGCATTACGGAAAAAATACAGATTTTTTTCTTACAAAGCGGTATACAGTTTCAAGTGACACCATTGGATCTCCATATTCCACTTAGAATGATCTATTTATTCAGCACATCCCTCTGAGCCCATTTTGAGACTACCCCGCAAACAGGGTCTTTAGAGGGTAGATCTCTGCTTCCTGCCCAGATTCAGGAGTAGTTTGGTCACTTAACATAAGGCTGCCTGGCTTTTGAAAAGACTGGGAGTTTAGATGTGTCCAAAACCCATTTTGCTTTCTTTTTGGGTCAGACACTGAAATGAGATCGAAGCCATGATGCTGGCATGCACTTGCATAGTGAATTTTGAGACCCCTTGGGGACATGAACAGGAACCAACAGATATTGATACATGAACCAGCATACTGTAGGTGCAGGGCCCAGGGTAACTGTAGTGCTTTCTGGGATATTGGATACAGTTACCTCTGTATTTCCAACTGTTTGTCCAAGTTTTGTGCATAGAATAATTTTAAAGGTTATATGGAGCTGTGGAAAGTACATTAAGAAAGTAGCAACTCCTTAAGTACCTTCCCTGCCTATGCACAAATGAAAAGACCATTGCAATACTTTCCTCCATTTTCCTTCCTTCTTTTGCTCTTAGTTCTTCTGTCTGTAGTTAACACATTTCCCTGCACATGGCTAACACCCAAATTCTATCTTTTCTAAACATAACAAAGGAAAATGTCATCAGTTGGGGCTGTTATTTGAGGAGGAATTAAAGAAGCATGCTGAGAATTGTATCACTTTTCAGAAGCTTGCAAAGGGGGTGGAAAATGTAGGAGAGAATGAAGGATCAAAGTTATGAGTAGACTATACATGTGAGAAAGGTACAGGGTCTAGCTCATTCTTCACTAGCAACAGAAATTTCCCTCCTTTTTTCCTGAAGAAGCTGTTCTGTTTACTGCAGTCCTAAGGTTCAGCTGCTTGTGACCTAGGATCCTTTACAGCCAGCTGTAAAGGCTGACACTGGGGTTCCTCAATAGTGATGATGGTGTCTGAAAGGAAAGGTGAGCTGCAAACTTCTCTTTATATAATTGTAAGATTTGCAGTACAAAAGCTGTGAGGTTATCTGTTCAGACTGAATTCAGCACAAAGAGCATGTGATGTTTCCTTAAAGTGATGATCTACAGAAGAAATAAAATTTAAAAATAGGCAGAAAAGGAAGGGTTGAGGAGTTGGAGAGAGAAAAATGCAGAGAGGAGAAAAAAAGTAAACCACTAGAAGTGGAAAAAAAACCATTAATAAAATAAGTGCTATAAAGATATTTCTTTTGCTATGCATTACTCAAGAAATACTTCTCTGGCCTACTGGAAAAGCAGTGTCATTTTTGGAAGGCAGTGATGTTCTACCTGAGTCAACCTGGTATGTACCATAACCCCATAGTTTGAGAAATGCCATGTCAGGAAGTAAAGACTTCATTTATGTAGACATGGAAAGGAAATCATAAACCCCATTCTTTCCAGTCATATTTTTGCTGAGTGGAATAAGGCTCCCTGTATCTTACCATCTCAGCCAGATAAACATTCAGCTGAAATCTTGTTATTTCACAGGCCTCAACAGAAACCAATCTCCTCATGGGCCATTTGCCATACTGTCTGACCATACAATCCAAATAAGCCAGAAATACCAAAGTGATAAAATAGAGAAAAGGGTTCAGTGGAAGACAGTGAAATAAGTAACTGTATTCTATCAGCAGAGTTTCTCAGCATGGTGCTAGTGACATGATTATGCTACAGAAGATACATTCTACCAGCTGAAGAACCTGCCTGGTGTTTTAATAATTACATGGTAGGAGTATTTTCTATAAATTTCAGTGGAAAAACATAAATCAATCTTTCCACTTAGATCTAGAAAGGTGGTTTTACAGTTTTTTACAGAGGTTTTACAGTTCTAGGTATGGCAACAGACAGGCATAGTCTTTTACTGCCATAAAATGTGACTAAGACTAAAAAAGTTTTTCAAGTAAATTAAGTAGTCATTATGCGCCAACTTAAATTTCCCCACAGATAAAAGTAACTTACTAGTTTGGTTTTTCCAGCTGAAAGAGATTCAGTTTCTGAGGCTCTGGAGAAGAGGGGAGAGAGACTCTTGTCTTGTCTTCTTTCCTACTGTTCTTCAGTGGTTTGTGAGGGAATAGAAAATAGCAGCGTCAATGGGAGGAAGGGTGGTAGCTCTTTCTGAGAACATTTCTGTGCTTTACATGATCAAAAAATGAAGCAACTCAGTAGAATAAATCAAAATGCTTAAAGAAATGCAGAACTCTCCCCCACAGCTACTCTAGATTATACTAAGTGGCAGTTATGCAGAGGGTAAGTGCACATGTTTATAAAGTGCTTATTCTTTTATAAAATACTTTTCTTAAAAATGTTAGCCCAGCCTGAAAATAAGATACAGTGTGAGTGATAGAGTTTTTGTGTATGTATGCATGTATATAGAATGAAAAATAAAATAAATAAAAATTAATTGAGGCCTATTTGTGGAATTTCTTATGGGTTAAAAAAAAGTAGTAAAAAAAATACTCCTTATGCTTGAGTGAAAAAAATAATTTAATGCAGCTTTCCACAGCAATAGCCAGCCAGATCAAATATCCACATAGATCAGGGGCACTACATACTGTTAAAATGGTCAAGTCGGAAGTACAGTGCCTGTGGCTTCACTCATGTGTCTACCAAGAAATAGACAGGAACATGAATGGTGTCATAAGGTGTTAAAAGTGAAGAAATAAAAAGCAAGTATTTCCAGTTTTGAAAACTAAGTTTTGGAGAGAAAAAAAATAAAGATTTCTTGCACAACTTTAATATGTCTTGGGGAAAAAGTCCTCTTGAAACCACAGATTTTTTCCTCTCAGAAACCTTTTACAAAAAGTAATTATAATAAAAAAAAAGAACATTCCTAAGTCTGGAAAAAAACATTTAACCTTTCTAAACATAAATCATCATCTCCCCCCACTTCGTTTCTCTAGCACAGAGCACCTGCTTTTGCTTTGTCCAGCTCTGGCTGCATATTAAATCTCCTGACTTTTCCTAGAGAAGGAATGTGTCTTCTGTGCAAACTGCCCTGCAGTCAGCACTTGGTGTGCAAGAGAAACCTAATCTCTGAGAATCTTCAGAGGGAAAACCAATTCCATGCATCACATCGGTCTAAGTAGTGGAATTGCTTTAAAATCCAAGTTGGTTTTTGTGTTTGATTGGTTGGGTTTTTACTCTAAGTTCCATTGAGGAACCTCCTCACCCCCTCACTGTGAGTTTGCTTTTAAATAAATTGCAAAATGGGAACATGCTGCCATCATCAATAACATATTTGTACTGCCTATAAGTTTGATGGATCTTGTTATTCCTATAGCTCTGTGCTGTCTATAAAATCTGTCTGCATGCAGGTTAAAGGTGCTTTTTTCGTGTTACTCTTCCAGAAGAGCTGTTGTGCTTGAACGTCACAAATGTTCTCACCTTCCATGCCCTGTAGATAAGCCTTAGACTCCACACCTTTCCAGTCCATATGTTTTCCAGAGAGGAAGATTTGGCAACAAACACAGAGCCTGGGAAATAGAATTTGCTCTTTTCTTTCTTGCTGTTTCTTGAAGATCTGCTCATACATTTCTCCAGTACTTTTTATTTTTTAGTATTTAATTACAAAAGTGAGGCACACACCAGCTGTACTTGTGTGCCCTTGTGTACACACAATTTCATTATTCAAAGCAAGAGCAGACAGCACAACTGTCTCCATCCTCCTTCAGTTTTGTAATGGACATTTTTCTTTTGTTCTCTCCCCTTCCTGAGCCACTCTTCAATATGACTGCAGTGCTCCACTCCAGAGCTGCATGCTAGCAATACATGGAGTGCAGATGCCCCAATACGAACAGTATTTTGTGATCTTGGGTATGAAGTTTGTATTATTGACACAATAGATTACAGTAACTTTGAGTGATGAGTTTCTGTTAGTTTTTTAATTATAATAGATCTCCATCCTTTGCCCCTTTTGCTCCCACCTTATATTCCATGTCAGGAAAGCACATAAGCCAATAAATAAAAAACTTAATAGATTTATTGTTGTCAACAGGGTTACCCTTGTGCATGAAATTTAACATGTGCCCAAGCACTTAGGTAAAGCTGCCTTAATGGCAAAATCATAATTACTGTCAAAACCCCTGTGTTTCATTTAGAAGTGTGTAGTTTTAACTGTGATTCTTTTACTTGAGGATTAGCATTTCTACAAATATCTGTGTAGTTTCTAAACACATTTCATGTCTGTCCGTCAACAAAAAACAGAGTTGGATTGGAGAAAATCCTGTTAAGTTGGTGTTTCCTTGCCTCCAACCCCTTAAATTGCTGCTATATAAGGTAAGCAAGCCCTGACAGCTCAGCACATTCATCCATCAGCTTTTGTCTACTGTAGTATCAAGATACATTGTCCCATCAGATGTGCATCTGCTGAGTCAGATACAGCATCCAGTGCCAACAGATACTGTGGCCAAGGGAAGGTCTATAAAAATGTAGATTGATGAAAAAAAACCAAGAACATATAGTGACTGATACCTCTGAGCAGGTAGAGGAGCACACCCTCCTGTGGGTCACTACTGTTTACTTGAAATTAAAGTTCCAAAAAAGTCCCTTATTCTATGTGTCATTCAGTGTGTTGGTGCTCAAGTTTCCTTATGTGTATCAAGAGGGGAGAAACTGGTCCAGCTAAAGTTAGTAAGAGAGCTGCCAAACTGCCATGCATTTTAGTACAGCTAGGAATGCAAGCAATGTTCATAATGTGAATGCAAAATAACTTCCAAAGTTGAAAATGCTCTTCTAATGTTACAAGTTAAAAGGCATAAGCCAAATCATGTGTTCTTTGCTGCTTTAGTCAGTAGTGTGAAAAAAGAAATGGCTAAAATGAAAAAGAAGATTGAAGGCATCTGACTGAACTCTTTTGCCACTTGCTTTCAGTAATGTGTATGCTTTATCAACCCTCAAGCTCGTGTGTTCATTTAGATCATACTGCATATTGTGTTTTATAGTGCTTGAACTTTAGTTCTCATATTCTGCAAGCTAATAGCAATGATATTATTACACATTTTCTTGTGCTTTTATGTACAGATTGCATAAAAATTTCTGATATATTCCTCTATTTCAGTTGGTGACATAATAATCTCATCCCATAGTCACTCTATATACCTAGTAATTGAAATAGCAGATTAAGATTTCTCATATTGTAAGGTCTTCTCAGTCTTATTTACAATGGGCATTTTCAAGAAAAGAAAGAAAGGGAAAACAAGCTCCTGTTTGATCTTTTCCCCAGACATATTTTTTTCCCAAATGGACTTGAAATGTTTTATGGCTATTGTGTCAGCCCATCACTTTGCTTTGTGGGTAATTAAGTCATTACAATAACACGCTATATTACTGTACACCAGTATGTGTGTAATGCCTGCCTTCTGTCAGGAAATTGTAAAAGGCCAGATGTTTCTAAGAGTTCAAGCAGAATCACAGAGTTATCACTAATCACAGGCCTTCTTTGTGTAGGAGAAAGTGAACCCATGAAGTCAATGTTAAACTTCCTATACAGTTAATCCAAATCAATAAACTAAACTACATCTTATCTTTTGAACCTAAAGTAACAGAAGTTAAAGCCAGGCAGAGATCAGAAGTATCTGTGGCTTTCAAGTCACTCACATCAGATCTGTGTACTGCTATTTCACTGAGACATATATATCCAATGAAAAATCAATCCTGGGTACACAATTTCAGCTCAAGTATTTAGGACACAGGATATAGATTTCATGCCAACTTTATGCTTTTAAGTCAACAGTGTGCCAGCTGTGGGAGACAGATGATATTTGTTTTGGCACAAAGCTTGAATGATTAAGACAGGCAACAGTTAAATGTTGGAATGTTAACAATTAAATGTTAAACTTGGAAGGACAAAGTTAACAGACTGAAAGTTTTTTGATTCATTTGAATCAGAAAAATGAACACATACCAGGTTATTGCTTTGTATCCTGTGGTCTCACCACTTACTAATTAGAAACCCCAGAGGCAGCTTATTGCTGGCCAGAAAGCTTGTGAATTCTGAAGGGAACAAGGAGTGAAATATCTGAGCTTTGGAACAGTGGTTACATACCACCTAGGATTCCAACACAGATCTACCCTTTGAGCTCCTGTCTAATCAATTTATCTTTTAAATGGTACATTTTGATGTTAGGTAAACAGCATCAAGGATATAGTAGCATGAATTTTAAGTGTCATAGTGAAATATCATAAACAGAATTGGTTTCTATCATGTTGTTAACAGATATGTGTATTTACAGTAGGAAAACAATTTACTCTAGATCCTCAAGTAGTTTGGTTTAAATTCTGCAGAACTTACAAAACAAACCAACAAACTACATGGTGATAAGCAAATATCTTCAATACACATATTTACCAGGAGAAGATGAAGGAAGGGATGCTTTAAAAACAGCTGCTTTTCAAAAAGGTTCCAGCTCCCAAGCCAGAGCTCCAAAATAGTTGCTCAGAAGCCATTTCTCTTCATACATGTTTATATAGTTACTAATGTACAGTATTTCCATATGACTAAAAAATATTTATTACTTTGGTTTATGCAGTAAATATTTCCATGTGGACCAAAATATTAAATTTCCAAACATACAGTTGAGTCTATAAGCTGTAATTAATTAAACAGTACAGGATGTTAAAGTTATCTCAGTTGTGCTTTCTGTTGATTAGCAGTAGGAAGAGATATTTTCCTTTCATTTGGATAATTTGAAAATTACAGTGACATCTGGATTGCAGTAACTTCTCCAATTTCAGGTAGAAGAGTGTTTTTCAGTAATTCAATGGCTGGTCTTAGTTGAAAAGTAAGTTTTGATGGTAGGTAAGAGCTCTTGAATGACAGCTGCCTTTTTGTATGAATGTAGCAGGAACTGGTAGTCAGTGCTACCCCTAGGGAGAAAGTCTTTTCCCTAGAAGCTGGATTGCTGTTTCTGATTTCTGACCGAGTCATAGGCTCCTGTAATCTAGTAGTAGGTACCGTTGGGGGAGGTCAGATCTTGTCTTCTTATGTGGTAGGATGTGCCACTTTCACAGATAGGAGCAGGAGCTGTGAATTCTGAGTGCTCCTAGGGAGCTCAGACCTTCACTTCTCTCCTTTTGCATACTATACACTGGACACAACAGCAAGGTAGTTAGTTTTGCTTCCTACACAGATGATTTTGCTAGTGTCCCTTTTGTTTCTTCATCTCTTGTTTCTTTCATCTTCCCCTTGGTATCAGAAGCCTTGTCCCAATGTGTCACTGATTCTGCAAGGCTTTTAGCAATGGCTGGAGCAGGAAGCTGAAGACCAAGCAGGCCCTGCACTGCACGGGGGCCAGAAGCTTGGGGCAGCACTTAGGAAGAAAATTGAAAGGTGCATAGGTTTGTTACCTCCAGCCTCCTCTATCCATCAGAATGAGATGCCAGGTTTTCCTGCATGCCCACATAGCCCGGCTGAAGATGGTGTCTTAACAGTAGGAAGACAAAGTCAGTGTGCTGGTTTGGACAAATTTGGAGGAAAATATCCTCTGATAGAAGGCAGGTTAAAACCACCCCCCTCCCCCCCCCAGGTTCGGGAAAAAAAGAAATTTTCCTTGGAGGAAAGTGAAAGAGATAAAAAATATTTATTCAACAAACACACAGGAAAAGGATAACAATGCTAAATAATAAAACCTCTCACTGTGGAGAGAAACCTGGGAAAATTTCAGAGTCCTGTGGGAGTGGTCTCTCTCCTCCTCCTCAGAGCTGGGTGGGTGTGTGGCCACCTCCAGGGCCTCAGTGGAAAATTCTTCCGATGTGTTCTGATGTTGAAACAGTCCAGAAGAGAAGATGGGAAAAAACTAAGTCCCACGAAAACGAAGTTCAACTCTCTGTCTCCCTCCAGAGAAGAGGAGCCAAAAGCTGGCTGAAGAGCAAGGGTGCTTCCTCCGCTCCTGCTGCTGCAGAGGCAGAGTGTGTATGTGTGTCCTTGAACAACTGCTTTGAAAAGTTTGCTCAGTTTTTTTCTCTCCCCCCTCTCAGGCTCAGTTTAAAGGCACAGAAAGGCACAAAGTTAATTTCTGGGCATAGAGCAGCGATAAGGGGATACACATCATAAAGTCACTCCAAGAGAGTCAGCAAATCAGTATCAGATTCAGATGAGCCAGTAGCACAGGAACCTTACGTGGCTGGTGACCTTTTCCTTTCCATGCCCATTTGGCGGCTACTGTGGCAGGGTGCTACTTGGCTGGGCCTTGCAGGTGGAGCTTGGCCACAGACCACTACTTGAGGAACCCTGACCGCAGCACTCGGCTACGAGAAACGGCCTGCCTTGCACATTGCACTGAAATTTGTCTCACTCTTTGCCAAGAAAATGCCTCACATACCTAAGGCATTGTAGAAGCAGTAACACTATACGTGTTCCTGTTGATAGAGACACTGCTAGTAGCTGTTCAAGGAGTCCTTATCAGGACTTGTCCTGAGCACACCCCTACCCAGGGAGCTGTTCTGCTGCAAAGGAAGAGCTGGAAAACAACCCAGCCAGGGCTTGTCCCCCTTTCTGTGGGGCTGCCTCAGATGTAGCTCCCATCCTCACGCTGAGTTTTTCTGCAGCCATGTCTGTTTCTCATCTCCTTCACTTGAACCCAGATCTCAGTCCTCACCTGCAGGCCCGTGTCCTGGCCCATCCTCAGACCACCACCATCCCCAGAGAGGCACCAATGTCCCTGGCTGTCCTGTTCCTGGCTGGGGTGTAGGATGGGCTCTGCCTGCAGAGCCCTGCCCCAGAGGGTCCCCATGGGGACCTCTTCCCCAGGAAGCCCCTGGCCCCAACTGTCCTCTCACTCAGCTGCGCTTCTGTTTCAGCTCCAGCTCTTGCCTAGTCCCTTACTGGCAATTTCAGACCATTTTTCCCTGGCAACCATTATCATTCCACCATGCAGTATCAAGTAGTACATACCATTGCTCTAAAGAAAGCAACAGCATTATGTATTCATCTTTATATAGATATATCTGTAGGAAAGAAGCACAAAACCAAAAATGATCACAGATCGCATTGGCAGTGCCATGGATAACACTGTGTTTGTCAGAGAGTACTTTTGAGATGTGATTTGCAAAACAGAGACAGCCAGCAGAAATCAGGAAGGGGAATGCCATGTTTCTCAGCAGATAAATGACAAGTGGATCTTTACTGGGCTCAGGAAATGAAAAGTGTTTACTGCTTACAAAGCACACTTCATTCACTGTGACTGATTGCACTGGGTCATCATTTGAATTAGGTGAGCAGGAATGCAAGACTGGCCTAAAAGCTTTTTAGTCATGTTGGAAAAAATGCACATAATGATGAATATTAACCACACATATCTGGAAAGTTTTTTCAGCATCCTCTGATTACTTGAATTGCAGGCTTTTGAGCAACTTGTGGTCCTCACATGATTCTTCCAAAACGTTCCAGGCAGTGTTTGTGTTTATAATTTATTGTTAGATATAAAGGCAGCTACAGATTCAGGTCAGCTATCTTGGAATCCTGTAACAGTACAGAAGAAGGACTTAGGAAAGCATAATTGATGTCCCAGGACTCTGCAAACACCATCAGTATCATGAGTTTCAATGTTGTTCAAGGACTATGCAGGCCTACCATGGGATAAAAATCCAAGATTGTATCCCTGAAAGTCTTTGGTCCTGCGGCTACACAAACTTGTGGGCAGTCAGACTACAGGAGCTGACTCTCTAAAACTCCTTAGGTATGTCACATTCTTCCGAGGAAGTGTGGAAGAGTGTCAAGGTACATCAGTGCCTAAATCACTGTGACCAGAACTAAAGCAATAGATGTTTTGTCTAAATTCTTAAGAAACTTAAGAACCCTAAGGGCTCAACTCCATTGCACACATCACAAATGCCTAGAAGCTACTTGAAATAGCTACAGCAGTGGCTGTTACTTTCTTTTAAAATCAATCTCTTTTATATAATGCCACAGGTATTAAAAAAAAGGCAAACAAATGGAAAACCCACTCCCAAAAAGCCAAAGCATGGTATGTGGAAGGCGTGGTTTTACTCTCTTCCGGTAGGTACAAAGATGGAATTCCTACAGCAAGGATCCTAACCACTGCTGTAGGACAGTAGGTGTGCAATAGGTGGAATATGCTGGCTGTGGAGGGAAGAAGAATCCTCTACTACCAATAACCCTCTTTCATTCAGAACCTGTTCTCCCAAAAATCTTGGTATTCATTCCAAAGCCAAAGCTTACAACAGGGATATAGTTCTGTATGCCAGTGAGTGTTGAACTGATCTGTGATAAAGGACTTGTGGTCTGGTTCTTATTGCAGTAACTGTTTATTAGGCATTTGAGAAGACAATTCTCAGATGGCATGAACAAATAAATTACTCTCAGCAGAGAGGGACAGAGCATGTCAGGATATAAAAGGAGGCTGTGGACCTGTCATGTTGTGGAACAGTGTGTCATTTTGTCACTTACCTTCTGGGTGAGAGTCCTTCTTTAAGGCTGCTTAGACATCTACACTTTAAGTAAGAGCTACCAGAATACCAAAGTTTCTGTAAATGTAACAAATGCCCAGGACCTCAACCATCTTCCAGTACAGTAATATTAGCACAGTAGCAGCTGAAAGGATACCATGCTAAATTGTTCTTGGGATGATATTGAATAATTAAATTCTGGGAAAAAAGTGAGCCCATTTCATCCATTTTCATTGCTCAAACTATGAAAATTCTGCAGAGTGAGCAACTAACATTAATGGAGCAGTTATAAATGCTAAATGGAACAATAAAGCTGACGTCCATGCTCTTACCACAGGTTATGTATTCAATATCATCAGCAATGTTTGGCACTGTTATTTTCTGTGTGAGAAAAAAAGAACAAAAACAATATAATAATAACAATAATAATTTGAAAATAAAATTAAATAACAGAAAGCAGAGAGAAAAAAGCAAGGGAACTTTATGCCCTTTCTCACAGAGCATGTCACAAAGACAGGTGTAATGTGTCATGCAGCACCTAACAGGGAACTGTATTTTAGAGTTCAAGAAAAAATGGGTAATGGTTTTCTTAGAATATGATTCTTGCATAGAATGTATGTGAATTAAAAAAATATAAAATTTAATTCTTATTCTACTTGCTCAACTGGCCTGAAGATACTGTGGAAGTTCTTTCTAATGAAGCTTGTGGCTTCATTAGAAAGCTGAGTAATTTCCCAGCATTGCTTTTTATTGCTGCTAATGAAGTATTCACAAAATAAAAGATAAAATATGTTGTGTTTTCTCTGTGACTATATCAAATTCTGAACAGGTATTGACAACCACACAAATCTTTCACTTAGGAAGAGATGAGTGGTTTAATGTCAGTTAATGTAGACTGAGAAAGTGAAATTTATCTCCTGACTTTAACTGTCTAAAAGTGAATGCTTACACTGCTGATAATCAGGAGATAAAGAGGGACACCTCCAAATGGTAGCTGATCTCACTTATCTTAGGCATCAAACTCAGGACAGGATGAATCATACTCTGGAATTATTTGTCTGCTGCGCTGACAGTATGGACAGCCTATACAAGTAGCTTGGGGTAGATATTTATTTTCAAATGGCTAAAGTTATATTCAACTAATCCCTTCCAGAATGTCTATCAATTGTATTTGGCATCAAATTAGGATCATGCAAGTATATGCAAAAACAGGATTTATATAAAATTTCAATATATTTAGCACACACATTCTTTTTCTTGATCAAAACTGAAGTGAAATACTTCTCAAAGTAGTGAAAGCAATTCCAATCACACCTCTTTTCTTGCAATTTCTACCATGACAAAGAATACAAGTCAGGAGATCTTTGTTGATTTCAAAACAAAAATTTCAGTCAAATGTTACCTCAAGTTTTTAATGCTGTTCTGATTTTTTTCTGCTTGTAACTTTTTTTGTCTTAACTTTTTCTATCCTCTCTGAGTACCTTCATTTCATATGTTTCATTCTGGGCTGTCCTTTCTTGTTGAATCATATTTGAATGTTTGCTCCCTCTTCAGCTTTTCCTTTCTTCAAAGATCTTAAATCATACTTAAAGTCAGTCCAGTAGCTTCTAACTCAACAGCTCTGATCCTTATGTGTTTCCCATATTATATTTGCTTACTTTACTGAAAAAATACATGCTCTACCACTCTGGGAAAGATTACTGAAAGATTTTATAGGTCTATAAGAGTAGTGAACCGATTTTCCAGTAGCAATCCATGAAGTTTCTATAAAAGAGAGCATGAAAGGAATTCTTTTAAGATTTTTTTTTTTCTCTGGGACTATGAAATAGAAATTAAGAGAAGCCAAACACAAATAAAAAAGCCATAACATAGCAATTTGAAATGCATTTTTTCTCTTAGGATTAGAAGAGGAAAAGGAGCAAACCAGGGTTCTCCAATATTTTACATACATGTTCTCTTATTAAGACATCCATGTGAGTTTGAATGTCTTTAAGAACCTACAAACCCTCCTTGAGGTCAATAAACTATTCATGTTCCTGCATTTAAATAGGTACTGTGGAGTGGACGCTTTTGTCTGTGGTTTTGTTAATGCTCAGCACAAGTTTCTCTGGTCTCTTCAGAGATTGCCATGTGATTAAGACAATGAATGTATCATTCACAAATATTTTCTGGTTAGAAAGGAAAGAAATTTTGTCCCACAATAACTGGTTGATAGATTTGATTAGCATATTTGACTTGTGGTCATTTTAGAAAACATTACAGACATATGAAGGCTCCTGGTAGTTGCTACTTAGCTGGAAAGCCTTAGGCACAAGTGAGCTGGTGTCACAAAGAACAGAAAAGACATCTCAAATGGTGCTAGTCACAGATAACCAAATTTGTTTCTTGCAATTTTTCAATCCACTAATCTGTGACAGATGTCAGCTACAATGCTTCATTTTGCTGTCAGCCAAGATAAATATTTTTGGGATGAGCTTCACAGAACAGGGCAATGGAAAATTGTTTGGAAATATTATGAAACTAGAGAATAAAAGATGATTAAACAAATCTCGGGCCTTTGTAATGTGTTCAAGGTTAAGATCCAAAAAAAGTATGTAAGCATGCAAGTCATCACTGATGTTCTTAACTCCAAGATAAAGAAACAAACACCCTCTCTAGCTTTCTGAGGTGCCTAGAGGCCACAGATGCCTACATTTTTTTCAAAGATCTTCCGTAAGTACCTCAGTTAGTGCTCTTTCCCTGTGAAAAAGGGATGCCCTCTTTGCCTGGGCTGAGCATGGAAGCAGCTCTCCCATGGCAGGCAGTATGGCACACTGGCAAAGTGACCTTATGCATCCAACACGTAAAGACCCAAACAAATCTAGAGAAACAGACGGGAGAATGGGAGGGAGGGGCTGTACCCATGGACATTTTTGACCAAAAAACATGACTGCACTTAGTCCAGGTGATCATTTTCAAAGAGGAACAGCACAAACAAGTAAAATTAATGTAATCATAAAGTAACATCTCATGACTGCCAGTGAAAAATGGGAGGAATCTGATAGTGTGTGGATCTACATTTAGTACGTGTAGTGACGCAAAGCAAATACTTACTTGACATGTTACGAATAATGAATGCATTTTGCAGTACTGATCTGGCTTTAAAGAATTTTTCCTGAATATATTCTGGCCTAAGAGTATCAGCTGATATATTGTTTATTTTCTTTGGCTCTCTAATGATCCTGTCAATTACATCATGGTGGAACTTGGACTATATTATGCTTATGCAGTTGAATATTAGGGCACTCAGGTGCATTGGCTTTGTATTTGATCTGCCCACACATTCATCTGCTCTTTGGGAAATGGTTATTAGGCATGATAGAAGTGCCAGCAGTAAATAAAAATAACTGTGATTTATCTGGCTCCTTTAGTGATAAGGAAACTGAAAAATTAAAACCATATGATTAAAATGAGGGCATTCTCATAGCTGCTTAGAACTATTCTTTTAATTTGATTATTAGTTTTTTTGCACTTCTGCTTCCATTCGGTAAGAGGTGGCACTGTTTGCACTTGCAAACGGAAATAATTTAAATCATACAAGCCTTCATTTTCAAATCTGAAAAGCTGATATTTCTGGTGATATCCTCAGCATTGAAATTTTCTCATGACCTGCTCAAAACAAAATTTCAAAGACTTGCAGAAATGCTGATAATTCCTATATGAAAAAGAGAATGTGTGAGGGTTTCAGTATTTCATTCATTTTGTTTTATAATTTTCTTGCTTATTTCTGTTCACTTTTGAAATTTTGGTCTTGATCATAGCCAGTTAACCAGGAACAGAATAAGAAAAATATTATGCCAAAGAAAGATATGTAATATTTAACATTGCAAAGAAAGATAAATTAGATATAAGAGAGCTTAAGAGAACAAAATTACATTAATCACCCTGTTGGCTGAAGAGGTGTCAGGTTTTCAGCAGGTATTAGCACAAAAAAGAATCCCAAGGAGACACTTACAGTGAAGCAATGATTTGACTTTTAGGGATGCCCTTCCATGGACAAGCACTAACATGAAAAAACGGGAAGAATTAACATACTGTTGGAAATAAACCTAACAGGTGATGAGGCCAGGGCTCATTAGAAGCAGGAATAGAACTTTCCAGCAACGAAAAAGTTTTTGAGGTCATTTTGACAGTGTCAAAAATGATGTCAAAAATGGGGATTGGCCATGAAGAGCCCGAAAAGGGAAGAGGCACAAGCTACGTCTGTTAGAATACATAAACAGAAACCAGTAAAGGGATTCAAAAGGAGAGAGAACTTTCAGTGGTTTAAGAAAATGTGTGTTTTCAATAGTTGTCTAGGAGCAACATTAATAAGAAAAAATTCCACTTGTCTAGATGGGAAAAAAAAGGATATTGTATTAATTTAGGGGGGAAATATAGTTTTAATTTGAGGGGAGGAAAGCTTATAAAAGAGCCATATCTTTGAAAAGCAGAAAGAAACTGCAAGGCTAAGATGCAGTGTGAGCACAAGGAACCAAGAAACAATGTGAATAACAATAACAGACTGTCTGCATGCCCCAGTAACCAGCAGTTTCCTCATGATGTCCACAGGCTGTGCAAGAGCCAGAGGGAGAGGTTAGAGTGTCCATCTTCCTGCTTTAGTAACAGTTTTATTCCCATCCACTCTTCTGTTTTAAGAACTAGACAAAATTTAGTAGATTAAAATCTGATGTTTGGGAGACAGCAAGAAAGGTATAGCTTTTATAAGAATTATTTAAGTTAAATGGTTTTACTTCTGTTTTCTGAAAACCCAAATACTTTCATACTAAAACAATAAATGGCAAGGAGATAAAGGAGTTATTTTACAGCAATATTCATCAAAATAAAATGTTACGTAATTCTGGTTTCATTGTCTGATCATTCCAAACCCATTAATCTCCTGTTCTGCTGCTAAATACAATTACTGTCTGACTAGAAGTAATTTGAACAAAATGTTCTGATAGTTGTCTACTAATCACGTCCAGAAATCCCACAACGTTCCAAGGAGTTGTTTTCATAATGTAGGTGAAGCTGTCATGTGTTCTTCAGTGTTCTCATCATCCTGTCTCACACAGGCACCTCCTCCAGATGTGGCCTGCAGGAGAATTCTTTTGTGCCGAATCTCACCTGCTTTCCTGTACAGGTGCTTTATAACCTAGTAAGCCCATTGCCAGCGTCTGGATCATGAACATAAAATGCTATATTTAAACCTTAACCTTTGTCTTGTGATACAGGACATTTCAGAACATGTGTTAAGCCTAATTATAAACCCAAATCTTCAAACTCCTGCAAAGGCTTTTGGGATTAATTCCAGCGTTTTACTTCACTTTCTATATCAGTGCAAGCAAAACATCACACATTTTTGCTTTCCTCTTTCAGTGGCATCTTTTCAATAATTTTTTGAGATACAACAAAACAGACTGATTTATTTGTCAATGAAAATTATTTTCCCCAGAGCTGCTTTGGAGTACCAGATAGCTGCAAACTTGAAGCTACATCCTAGCCCCAAACATTGCCCATGAAGAAGAAAAATTGGCATCCTGAATTAGCCTAAACCTGAAACAAATTTATGCCAACACAATCAACATAATATGCTTTACAATGCTCAGACTCACTGCTTCGTGTACCACCTGACACATTTCTATCACTATGTAAAAAAAATAATAAAAAAGGCAAAAATGACATATCAGGGAAATCCTCTAATTCAGGCGTGGAATATTCAAAGGCATCCATGTGTCTTTTGTGTCCAGCCAAATTGCAACTCTAGATAAGTATGAGGAATGCCCCTGGATAGCTTAAAACTTAAGAAATCCACAGTTGCTTCTTATACCAATGTGAATTTATTTGTGAACAAACTATTCCAAGACTGGTATTACTTTGGAAGGAATCTAGGAAAAAATTTATGTGGTTTCTAAGTGATACTGAGTGGCAGATTCTAAAGCTAAGGACAAAAATTAGAGTTATTTCGAGTAATATATGTATTAAGTATTTTTGACTTAAATATATATTATATACTACAGAATTTTTGGGGGTATATATACCCTTAAATATAAAAGTTTACTATGGATTCCCATTTCAAATTAGCCAAGAGGTAGTTAATCTAAAGACCAACATATATTTGAGTGCCAGTGCCAGCCATCATAACAAAAAGTCATTTTGCCAGGAAGGGCTAAAATCAAGTACTCCTTACTGTTTGTCTGAAATAATGCAAGAATGACAGTTTTGCTTTAAACCAAGGGTAGTTCAGCCCACACTCCTGTCTCTGACAGTGGCCATCAGCAAGCAAGCAAGAGTAAGAGCAAGCCAGCCCTATATGCCAGTTCCCTCTAATCCTTTCCAGGCCTCCAGTGAGGGTCAGATCATTGGCTTCTTTAACCAAATGTAATTATGCATATTTAGGAACTGTCAGTAGCTATATCTCTCAAATATGTATTTTGTGTCTCCCTGAGCTAAGTTTTTGACAATCGCTGTGTGATTTAGTGGAGTTCCACAGGTCTGCTGTCTTCTTCATGAAGACCTGGCTCCTGCTTTCATTTTAGATTGGCAGCATGCACATAGTTTCAGATCTACCCCTTTTGAGTGGAAAAGGGAAACTGTTGTCCATTCATCCACCCTCTATAAAGCTATTTATGATTTTTTAAATGACAGTGTGTCTCCCAAATTTGCCAAAGTTGAAGAGACTAAACTTACCTTTTTTGTCCTCATGCAGATGCTATCCCTTACTTTTCGTCATAGAATAATTCAAGTTGCAGGTGAGTTTTAGATGTCTTTGGGTCCAAAATCTTGCTCAAGAGAGTCGCCTTCAGTGTTAGGCTCAAGTTGTCGTTTTAGTACCTCCAGCAGGGGAGTTTCCACAGATTGTCTGTGCAACCCTGTGACCCTATGACAGCATTCCACACTCTGTCATACCCACTTTGATGAGGACACTGAAACCTCCCACAAAGTTCAGGATGCAAAGGAACTGTAAACCTAGCATGTAGCATGATGGCATTCTTTACCGTATTCTCTTTTCCACTGCTGAGTACTCACAATAGCTGATGCACTTCTCTCTTTGTTTCTGCTACTCCAGAGAACTGTTTTGAGATTTCCCATAAGACCATATTCTTGAGAAGGAAGCTCAGGTCTGCCAGAGCTTACCTGTGACTGCTGCAAGGGACAAGTTCTGACCTGATACCTAATATGTAGGATTGATCTAAACAGCTGTGTGTGCCCAAAGTTGTGGTGACTTGTCAAAGGTAGTTCTCAAGCATCACCCTGTAGTCGGGAGAGAGATTAGCACCTCAGGATGTGATTTATCCTGCCTACATCGTTGAGAGACCACTTGTCACACATTAATTGCTCTCTGTGCCTCCCTGTTGATTTCTAGGGGAGCCTAGTCACACCGTTTTTTAAAAGAGCAGGTGAAAAAAAAAAACAAAACAAAAAGAATTCTTCAACTATTTAGCTGTAGAAAAATCAGAGGCAGTGTACAACTACTGAAAAAGCCACAGCAATCTCTTATTCAGAAACTTTATTCCCACCATGTTGAGTGTGGACCCACTGAAAAATATGTACATGCACTGTGAAAGGAAGCTGTGAAAAAAATTGTGTAATGATGTTGTATGTCTAGCATGAGGGAGGGAAAAATATGGCATAGGAAAATTATAGAAGCCAAGGTCTCAGAGCATCTGGCCAGTTTGCTATTCTGCATTCTCTAGGAATGAGCTGAGTATTTTCCATTTTTAAAATGTTAAGACTACAAGTTAATTGAGTAAGTTACTTTCAAGTACTATAAAACAAAATTAATAATTCCACTTTCATGTTCCAAGTCCCAGTAGAGATCAGGTTGTTAAATATCCATGTAAGCTGAAAGTGTCATTCAGCTACTAAAAGTTTCAACCAACTTGCTTCCATTTACTTCACAAAAAATTTACAGTTAATAACGCCATGTTGTGTAGATTTATGATGTGATAATTTATCTAGGTCTCACCTTCTAAATAATTAGCAGCCATCGTGAATTGTGCACAAAGGAAAATTCTCCATACAAGTATTTTTAATGCAGTTTCACAGACTTAATCACCTATTTCACAACCACAGCTCCCTATAGCTACAAATCTGTTCTACAATCATCTTTTCCTAATTATTCTGTTGTCCAAAATGCTGAATCTTCTATAACAGCATGTTCACTCATATGTGGATGCCTACTAGGAAAACAGTGAGTAGTTCTGAATTTGATCTCAGTCTTGACTCATTAAGGTTGTTCCAGCTCTTAACAATAATTTTGCTTACATTGCACATGCAAGCCGAATCTGGTAGACCAAGTCTTTGGACAGCAGTACTTTTTAAATGGAATGCATTTAGGTGCTTCACCAACCAAACAGAGCATATCTTGCAAACCGCACCGTGGACATTTATTAAGGGGACGACTTAATTCAGGAATAATTTGCTGCTACAAAGTCACTTTGTGTCTGCCCTAATGACTGCTTTCAACAAACGGCTGTTTTAGCAAAGCAGTGACAGAATTAAAAGGTCTGAGTTTCTGTGTTAACAGTAGGAAAAAAAAGGAATTTACTAATTTTACTAAGAGCACCAAGCTGGAGGCTCTGGAAAAGAATGCTGGAAGTATGTTTACTGTGCTGCATTAGTTACTGAAAATTCTTAATTAAGAATTTCTAACCTTGATTAGAAATTGGTTATTTCTCATTTCCAAATAATTTGGATGCCAGTTTTCAGATGGTACTTTCATTAAATAGCTCTAGACCTTATGGTATGTTTCCTGGGGTTTTTTTTTAATTTGTTCATTATGGAAATATTTTGGGAATAGTTATTTAAGTTTTTGTGGTACAGCTGATAAACATTGGTGAGTTGCAGTAGTGCCACCTAAGGAAAATCAGGAAAATATCAGAAGAAAGCTATAGTGACTAACCTCAGGAATGTCCATTCAGGACAGTGGTATTTTAGTCACCTTGAGAGACAGTATTTAGATTGGTGCAAGAAAAAAGAAAATAAAGCCCTACTCTCTTCCAGTGGGGAAAAAAAAAAAGAAAAAAAAAGAGGGGAGAATGGAGTCAAAAAGATTCAAAGCTAAGTACAGGCAAGAACTAATAATGCTCTTCATCTAAGATGTGAAAATAATAGCAAATTGCACTCAATCAGTATTATGTACAGACTGTGCTTTTGAGAATGACACTTGTATCTGCTGTCTGAGCCTCAGTGACTTGATTGGGTGGATCTCTGCATTTGTGTAGAGAACACACAGATTTCCTACATCATTTCAAAGTAAAAGATCTTCCTCTAAAGTTGGGGTTTTTTGACCAGTTGATTACAATTAACTATGAAAAACACTTCTGCATCAAGCTAACAGGATGAAGAGTTCTGCAAACCAGTGGTGTCAGGTTATATGCACATGAGGCCTGGGGAAAGTCAAGCACACAGAAATGAACATGAGCTCTCATAGCATTAAGATCTGGCACGCTCAGTCTGCTTTTGTTTTTAAAAACAGAGCTCAACTAATAAATGCCATGGGAAGTTGCTTTCTTTACAGCCACTAACTACATACTGGGGACTGCGCTTCATCCTTCAGAGAAGAGAGTATTGCTTTGAAAAAAGAAGGAACACCTAATCCTTAGTGGTCTAGACAACAGTATCTTTATACATATGCTGTGCTTTATTTGCAGCATTCCCTGGTATTCTTCCAAGAAATGTAATTTCATGACGATTCATCTCAGAAGACTAGCTACTCCCTTCTCCCCATGCATTCCATATGGTATTTTCTGGGCTGCCTGGGATATATTAGTGCAAACAAAATACAAATACCAACCTCTGTGTGGCCTCCACCAGCATTTTTCTGGACTCTTAGTTGAAAGTGATGATAGGTACAGCTAGATGACCTAATTGTCTCACAAGATGAACTTTTACTTTGGGGGAATGGGAGTGAAATTGTGGCAAAGGTTAACTTCTTAATCTTTCAGTTTAGAAGTTTTCAAAAGAAAGTATGAAAAATCTCTGCTTGCTCAAATACAGTCATAAAAGGGAGGTTGAAAGGGACCCCTAAGCATCATCTTGTCTAATACTCCCTGCTCAAGCAGGGCTTCCTACAACCAGTTGCCCAGGACCAAGGATGAAGACTACACAACCTCTCTGGGTAGCCTGTGTCAGCACTCAGTCACACCAAAAGTGAAAAAGTTTTTCCTGATATTCTCCTTTTTCTTAATCTTGTCTTTCTTCTTTTTTTAAGAGGATTTTAATGATACTTAGCTCAGTTTTGTGAGCAAAACGAAGCCCCGTACAATCAAAGTTTTCACAGTAGGCTGAATTTAAAAGTGCTCATGAATTTCTAACAAATTTGAGATCAATAAAAGTCACAAGTTAAATATATCCTCTGGATCTTGAAGCTATATTGCCTCTGACAAGGCAATTTATCATTTTTTCCTTACAGTATTAGTACAGTGAAGTAGAATTTGTTGCTTCATTTGTATACATGGTGGAGAAAACCACCAACAAAGTGACAAAGCAGCTACAGAGAATCCCTTCCTGTATCCCCATCTGAAATTAAGAAAATTTTCTTATTGCATTTTGGTATATTTGAATCTATATGAAGTAAGTAAACTATTCTAGTAATTTTATGACCCCAATAAATGTATCTCCAAATAGAATGTGAATTTTTAGGTGAGCTAGAGCTTTAGAGTCTTAGAAAAAGATGGAAGTCAAGGCACACAGTCTACTGTAGTCCTTCAAGAAGTTTCTTACTTGAGAAGACATTTTATTATTAACAAAATGTGTTTGATGTGTGGACCTTGAACAGATGCACACTTTTCAAAACTTAATAAATCATATAGACTCTGGTTTTCCAGAAATGCTGTTCCACCCACTGTTGTGTTCAGAGAAGACTGCAACAAATGACATACCTTTCCTTTAAGGTTCCCTGATTCATGGTCTGTCAAAACAAAGGCTAAAAAATTCCACAGCTGAGGATCTTTTTTTGAGACTTCTCAAATCCCTCTGATTTTCCTTGAGAAGACTCAAATGTGGTAATGAAGGAAGAAAGAGGTGCACATTCAGGAAGGAGTAGGTTCTATAGGCCAACATCAACTACTTGAATTGGATGGAGAAATGAAGGAAATGGCAGACAGCTAGCAAGGCAATTGACTAAAAATTAACCAAAAGTTTAATGGAAGATTTTATTATTTAGAGAAGGTGAAACCATTGAACATTTTCCTCATTAAATAAAAAGATTATGCCTTTGCTTTAGCAAATATGCTATTTGTAGACATGACTATGAGTGTGTATAGGAACTATGGCAGAGGCTTATGGCATAAAAGATTTTCTAGGACTAATCATATACATATCCTTGACCATGGACAATTAGTGTAATTAATTTTAACAAAATATTAATTAAAGATCAGTTGATATATGACTATGATTGACAGCTGCACTCCTAGCTGGGTTAAAAACTGGCTGGATGGCCGGGCCCAGAGAGTGGTGGTGAATGGCGCCTCATGCAGCTGGTGGCCAGTCTCTTAGCAGTGTTTGCCAGGCTCAGTATTGGGCCAGTCCTGTTCAGTATATTTATTGATAATCTGGATGAGGACATCAAGTGCTCCACCAGTAAGTTTGCAGACAACACTAAATTAAGTGGGAGTGTGGGAAGGCTCTGCAGAGGGATCTGAACAGGCTGGATTGATGGGCTGAGGCCAACTGTGTGAGGTTCAACAGGGCCAAGCGTCAAGTCCTACACTTCACCCACAATAACCCCAGGCAGTGGTACAGACTTGGGACAGAATGGCTAAAATCTTCCTGGCAGAAAAGAACCTGGTTGAGTGCAGCTGAGCATGAGCCAGCATGTGCCCAGATGGCCAAGAAGGCCAATAGTATCCTGGCTTCTACGAAAAACAGAGCGTCCAGCAGGACCAGGGCAGTGACTGCCCCCTGCACTCAGCACTGGTGAGGCCGCACCTTGAGTATTCTGTGCCCAGTTCTGGGCCCCTCAATTCAGGAACGACATTGAGGGGCTGGGGTGTGTCCAGAGAAGGGCAATGGAGCTGGCGAAGGATTTAGAGAGTGAGTCATATGAGAAGTGGCTGAGGGAGCTGGGGTTGTTTAGAGCCTGAAGAAAAGGAGGCTCAGGGGAGACCTTGTCCCCCTCTACAACTGCCTGAGAGGTAGTGGGGGGTTGCCTTTTTCTTCCAGGCAACTGATGACAGGACAAGAAGACACCGTCTCTAGTTGCGCCAGGGGAGGTTCAAGCTGAGGAGGAATTCAGAAAGAGTTTCTTCATGGAAAGGGTGAAGTTCATTCCAATCATTGGCATGGGCTGCCCAGTGAGGTGGTGGAGTCACCAGCCCCTGCGGTGTTCAAGAAACAACTGGACATGGCACTTAGTGCTATGGTTTAGTTGACAAGGTGGTGATTGGTCAAAGGATGGACTCAATGGTCTTGGAGGTCTTTTCCAACTTAAATGATTCTATGATTCTCTGGAGTACAGTACATAATGAAACAAACATTTCACCACAGTTTTGAGCATCTTAGACTGAAGAAGACTGAATGATTAGAGAAGGGTCCACCTGAGGGCTAAAGAAGGCTGTTAAAAACCTTCAAAGCCAATAGCTACAGTTTATGATTCATCTGTATCATTCAGTGGGGAAAATACTGCTGCTGCCTGTCCTGAGAAACACTCCCAGCTACATCCTGCCATGACTCATTTCTGGGTCTTTGCTCCAGCCTTTCTAGATACATTAGAAGACAATAGTATTGCTGCTGGGTATGAACCCTGAATTCTCCAGGACCTCTGCTTCACAATCATTTAAGAATGCTAACTGGCAAGCAAGGAAAAAAATCAATGCTAAAGGTCAAAAAAAGCATTTGGAAAAGTATGGTGTGCAGTGTTCTAAAATGATTAGCATTAGCTTTGTCATTTTTGCTATGAAATGTTTGCACTAATATTGCCACTAACAACATCAACAAAGCCTTAGCCTTTTAAATCTGTTCTTCTTTAAATCTGTTTTTTTTTTTATTTGTGGAACAGAATCTTCCTCAGCCTTAGTGAATCATCCAGATATGTGGAGCAATTATGTCATTTTGGATTGATAGTAATTTAACTCACACCAGAATATGGCACATAATACAAAGACTTAACCCATTTCAAACCAAGACACCTTTAGACAGTCACAGAATCACAGAATAAACTAGGTTGGAAAAGACCTTTGAGATCATCGAGTCCAGCCTGTGACTTAGCATTACCTTATCAGCTAAACCATAGCACTGAGCACCTCATCAAGCCTTTTTTTAAACACCTCCAGGGATGGTGACTCAACCACCTCTCTGGACAGCACATTTCAATGCTGAACCACTCTTTCTGTGAAGAATTTTTTTCTAATATCTAGCCTAATCTTCCCCTGGTGCAGCTTAAGGCTGTGTCCTCTTGTCCTGTCACTGGTCGCCTGGGAGAAGAGGCTGACCCCCGCCTGGCTACAACCACCTCTCAGGTGGTCATAGAGAGTGGTAAGGTCTCCTCTGAGCCTCTTTTTTTCCAGGCTAAACAGCCCCAGCTCCCTTAGCTGCTCTTTATAGGGCTTTCCTGTAAATACCAAAAAAAGTAAGTTTTGGGGGAAAAATAGTTCATAACTCACTTCAAGTGTCATTCCTTGCAGAAAATATTACTGGGAGAGGGCAAGGCCAGGACATCTGTGCACAGTGCACTGTCCTGGGCTGTCCTAATACAAGCACAGAGATCACACTGGGTCACACTCCCTGCAATATCCCCAAAAGCAAATGTCCTTTGAACAGTCAGTCACCCAGCCTTATCATGAAGTGGTACCTAAATGTGTTTAAAACATAAGAGCCTAGCAAAGCAGATGATGGATGAGAGACTAGTGCAGGAACAGGTAAGGGCTGTTATCACAGGTAATGAGTCTCTTGGAAATGATGAGGCAGCAAGAAGTATTCTGCTTGAAATCCAAATTTCAACAGAGGACGTGGTTCAAGTGCCAAAGGTTCTCAGTATGCAGGACTTGTTACTAGGATCAGGGTCACTGTGCTATTCCGATTTGGCTGCCTCAACAGTGCCTTTGATTTTGTCTCAGAAAAGCAGTTTCCCTCCAAACATTTTTTTTCTCCAGCTGCAAACTAAGGCTGCTGATTTATTTTTTCCAGAGGTGGCATATCTTCTTAGTCAATCATATGAACTACTATTTCAACAGACACTTTTGGGGACAAAATGCACCCTGTACTGCCTTTCTGTAGGAAAACATCAAAATATCAAGGAAAAATTAAAATCACAAGAGCTTATAAAATCAAAGTCCAAAGACTTATACAGGAGAAGGGGGTGGAGGGGGGAAGAGAAGGGGGAGACAAGGGAGTAGGGGAGTGAATTCGCAGGATTTTTGTGTCTTCTCAGCTACAAAAGCAGAAAACATGAAAAGGAGCTTTATCTTGCTGCACAAAATTCTTGAAGCAGTGTAAGATGAGAACAAAGGTAGCAGCAGCCTCATGGCCCAACACTTCAGACAGAAGTGCAGTGAAGTTTGGCAGGAAACTGAGGCACTTTCCATTTAACGCCTAACAGAAGTGATCTCTGGCTACTTCCAGAAAGCCTTCTGAGGGACTCTCCGTAGCTTCATGAAATGCATCAACAGCTTTCAATGTTGGACTGCATTTCAAGTCCAATTTATTTTTAGCTAGTAGTTAGTTTTATTGCCTTACATTCCTTTTATAAAGAAAGTTACAAGGAGGTATAGTCATTGACATCCTTTTGAGTGTTAGAGTTACTAAGAAAAACAGGCTATATATTTCTAATCATATAACTGCTTTACATTAAATGGATGTGTACTTGGCATTTTTAACACCAGACTTCCATAACATCTAAAAACATTAAATTTTATAGTAACTAAAAAAGAAGAGACCAGGATAAAAAATTACTTGATTTAAAGTTTCTTTTTTAATCTGATTATAAGAATGAAACTGGAAAAAAGCTAAATTGCACCACATGAAGAAATGATCTAGATGTATTAATGCACAGGCAGCTATAGACACAACTGTGCAATTCTTGTCTATGAACTTCTCCTTTGCAAACATGTGCAATTGCTAATGTGCATATAGGCAAGTGACTGCATATTTCTCCATCTGTTTCCCAGCAAAATGAGTTTTTGCTAATAGTATGGGCTGTGCTATCTTTGTAACCTCTATACAGCTTTCATTTCCCTCAATTACACGCAGTAAACATAATTACTGTCAACACATGTGGATTTGCCAGTATATATTATGCATCTACCTGCAAATTCTCAGAAGAAAAAATTTCCTATAAATGTCTTGAATGTAAAAGCAAAAAAGAATAAAATCTGGATACAAATTTTTTTAAAAAAAAAAAGTTAAATAAGCAACTTGAGCCAATAAACTTTTAAAATAAAAGAACAATCCCGTGATACAAAAATAGCATATGTTTGATCTGTTAGACACTGATGGAGACTACTGACATGATACTTAGAGTATGGCTATGGACATTTTCTTTTTCCTTTCCTGTAGACTATGCAATTATGCAGATATTAAATTTCAAAAATATTTGCTGCCATGAGAATGTCTCTCTCCCACTGCTCCTTTGGCAAACTAGAAGTGGCAGAAAGAAAATAGCTTGCTGGCAGTATAAGTGCAATCTTCATTTATAGAAGAATAATCTGGAATATGTAAAAGGCAACACTTAAAGGCAAATCAGTGATGAGCTGAATTATGTTCTTAATTGAACTGATGTAAACCAGCAAAATTTCTGTTTTCTATAATGAAGTCACTCTCTCTTTACAGCAGTATAGTTGATTTCTGAAGTGGATATTTAGGGTGCAAAATGTAGATAAAGTAGCAGTCAGTAGACTCTGTGTCAGCCCAACATTTCTCTTTGGGATAGGGCACATGGAAAGATGGCTAGTTTTGATTATAAGACTTCATCAACCAAGTAATGGCAAAGGACTTAGAACATGGCTGTACTGCCTGGCAGCAGAGGGGAAAAAAAAGAAGAAAAAAAGTGTAACCATGTCAAAGAGTAGTTAGTCACAACTTTTTAGTTTCTAATGCAAGGCTCAGCTTCTGCAACTGTCTCTTAAGCAGCCCTCTCTATTGTCTGAAAACCTGAATAAGCAACTGAGAGCAGCAGATTTTATCAGTTTTTACCATTTTAATAAGGATATGTTAAAAACCCAAATATACAATTAAAATGCCTCCAGAGGATATATTCATCCAGAAGTTAATCTTAACTGGTTATAGTCAAGAAACTGCTGAAATCTAGATAAATAATGAAAGGACAGATAATTCCAGTACAGCAACTGTTCTGATTCAAGAAGAATTTTGCTTGTCTTTTCTTTAGCCAGAAAAGTCCCAATTTGAAAATTTATAACCCTCCTTCTCGCTTCCTTTCACGCCATTCACTGCATGTGGCCAGTCTCTTATTCCTCAGAAAATCCAGCAGACTGCGAGAGTGCTGACACTGGGCCAGTACTTACAGAGAGGCAAAACAATCATCAGTGTGACAACAATCTTAGACACAAAAAAAGGAAAAATCTTGTAAAATATGAAATCTTGTAAAATGATGAAAAAGACCTCAGGTGATCTATTCCCCTGCCTTGAGGCAAGATGAACAATTTAGCAACAAGGTTACTTAGTATAGTACCAAATTTCATGCACAAGGCTTAATACATCAAAAGTGTGTGCAGAGGTCTGGGGTTTTGCTGATATTTTTCAAGTTTAAGGCTAGGAAACCCAGTGAGCAGTTTTAAAAAGGTGTTTGATGGCAGTATAATCCCCAAAGACCCAGAAGGCAGGAATTGAATCAATACTGTGGTCACAATTGAAAAGAGGCAGTTCAGTTAAAAGTCACAGGAAAAGGTTAAGGGATAAAAAAGCTGATTGTGACAGATGAGAAGATTTCAATAAGTTTGTCTTGCAGAAGGAAACTTGACAGATGCCTTGCTTGTAGCAGGTATAGACTCTGTATGAGGAGAATATCTGAAGAAGAAGAATGTAATATAGGAGAGAAGGCAATGACAGAAAAACAATGTCTGCTGAGTGAGGTCAGCCAAGTGCAGTTGAGAAAGAAGCTGTAGCTGCTCTGGTTTTAGCAACTGGAACACAGCACCAAGGAATTCTGAACTCTTCATGCTTCCAGCTTCAAACTTTCCATCTTTATAAAAGCTGCTTTCACCAAACATTAGACTCAGCTCAAGGCCAGCAGAAAGTGATACAATAAAATTTGATATAACGTGATCTTATGCTTAAGACCTAACTGCTCAATTTCCCTTAAATTCTGTGGCTCTCAAACACATATATGATATAAGGAATGGATAGTGTTTAGATTGAGTGCCTGCAGAGGAAACTAGATGCCATAGACAATACTGCTGGCAATCCTTTCTGGTACTAAAACAACTCCTACTGCTTGCCTGGGATGTGCTATCCCTAAGACTGGAATTTTATAAAATAGAACTTTGATCTATGTTGTATCTGACATTATTCCAATTATCTTGCCAAATTCCAAGTGTGAGTAAACATAGTCTTGACCTTTACCCTCACAGCTTCTGCTGGAATAGATTTCTTCACTTCTTGTCTTATGAAGAATTCTATGAGGAAATGCATTTGTAAAACAGTAGAAATTATAAGTTTTATATAGCATATATTTATCCAGAGCAGGAGAGATATAATTCTGACCTTCAACTATTTTTTGAATACAAATATGCCCTCTAAATAGAGAGTCAGACATTAAATTAAAAGCAGTGGAAAGATTTCCACTAACTTTCCTGAGCACAGGATCAAACTTAAATACTGGCCATGTAGCAAATAACATGTGGAACATGCTATTTACTCACCATTTTAGATTTAATTAGATTTTAGTTTTCTATTCAACTATTATCTTGAGATTTCCTCCACAACTGAATCATACTGATAAAAAGCTGTCTACTGGATTTAAGGGCAGTCATCCACTGCTGTTTATGCACACTGCTTTATGTGGATGTTTTATGGATTACAGAAACACAAATAACACTTGGTTAAACAAGTTCAAACAATTTGGAGGGTCGATGGGTAAAGACAGATTTGAAATCATATGCAACCTCAGCTGAGGAAGGATATGACAGTGAGAATCAGAAACAGTTACTGAAACATGTATAATGTAAGGATCAACTTTGAGACCACTTGGAAATAGGCTTGTTCTCCACATCACACCAGTGAAACATTCCCTGGTAGGGTGGAGTGGGGAGGAGTGGAAGGAGAAGCTTTCAGTTCAATATTCAGCATTCCAGTTCACTCAGTTTCAAACACTACTACCACTGCCACCCCATATGCTACAGTCCAAAATCAGACATTGTTGCTATTCTGTACTGGAAAACTACTGAGAGAAATGGGAACCCAGCGAGCGCTGTGCAATCTATCACAACTCCCAGGTCTCACACAGTAGGGTCTTAATAATGCTCTTGATTGTTACTGACCCCGTTTACAAACTTTCAGCTCCCTCACCCTACTCTACTCCCACTATCAGTATGAACACATTAAGGAAGCAGTGGGCTGGGGAAGGCCTTGAGCAACCTGGTCTAATAGGAGGTGTCCCTGCCCACCGCAGGAGGGCTTGGGACTAAACGATTTTTATGGTCCAGTCCAACCCCCCTTAGCATTCTATGATTCTGTAACAAGACGTGGTGACTCCCTACTCACCTACAGCTGTAATGCATGAGAGACATTTTTCTCCACATTGACACAGAGAGTTGTGCTGGCCGTGAGGCTCCGGAGGCAGGAGCGGCTCTGGTCACTGATGTAGATGCAGCCAGGTGCCACAGACATGCTCCCAGCAAGATGTTTACTGGGTTTGAATTTTTGGGATTCTTTTTTGTTTATATATATATATATATATATATATACAGTCTCCTATCCTGAGCCTCATCCCAGAGAGGAAATAATTGACATTCCCTTGCCAATGGTAGCTGATTTTCAAAAGCATGAGTGAGGGAGAGAGAGTGTTTTGAAGCTGTCTTCAATTGCGGTGCTTGATCCAGTTGCTTCTGTTCAAAGAACTATAAAAGGCATAATATAAGATGTTCCAGAATTTTTCCAGGCTAGACATTTTAATAAAAGGCAATTTCACAGGTAATAGAAATATCAACCAGGGGATTTCAGAGCTGTAGTACACATATTTCCCTTCCCTTTCTGTTTAGCTGCATAGAATAAACGTTTTTTCTCGTGAAACTCAGGGATAAAGTACGAAAATGTTCATAACCACTGGTAACAATGGTTTACAGAGCTGCTTACATTAAAAAAAAAAAAAGAGAAAAGGAGCAAATTATTCATCAAACCCTTTGGGCAGCCTTGAATATTGCCTTCTTCAGATTTCAGGGCTGGTTGAACTTAAAAGCCGTTCTTTTCTTCAAAGAAAGTGCTAGTGGTGGTGAAACCCTTTGCCTAAGGGTGGGGAAAAATTTTCACTTATTTTTACAATAAGGATTTAGAGGTGTTCCTGATGTGATGAAACTGCCAATTTTAGACAGAAGTGCCCTTAATCTGGCAAGAATTGTGCAAAATTTCTCTTCGTGTAGCAGAAACCTAACACCTCTCTCCTGACCTCTTCAACACCCCTCTGAAGCTGCTCCCGAGGCGTTCCTGAGGAGCCAGCCAGCCGTGATCTATTATGTGCCTTTGCAAAGGACCAGATTGATGTGACCACCAAAGGAATGTTTCCTTTGCTGGAAGAGCTGTCTTTCACAAGAGATTTTCTGTTCTTTTTCGAGTCATTTTTCAGGCATTATTGTCATCATTAGCATTTAATGAATGTTCTATATGTTCAAATATGCACCATATTTATTACTTTCTGGCTGAGGTTATTTTGAATTCTTTGAATTTCCTGTAATGTTTCATGTATTCATTATAAAAAGGCACATGCAGGTTTCTCATGTCTAGTATGTACAGGAAACTCCTAAAGTTATTTCCCCAGAGCAAAAGAGTCTTCATTCACAGGATAAAACACAGGTAGAAAAGTGTGTTTGTACAGTCTGCCAAAAATTTGTAAAATATACTCACTATTCTTACATTAAGATACAAGCCATTGCCATTACTCTGGAGAAACCAAGTCATGAGACTCACTCGATTCCATTCCTTCACATAAACATCTAGAAATTCAAGTAATTAAAATTTTTTTCAAATTAGTCTTTAAACATAAGTTTTCAGGGTTTCTTTGTACAAAACGAAGTACCAAAAAAAGAGCACAAACTCAATTTTTATCTGTGTGTATACATTAAAGATTAGCACACGGCGTACTCCACCCTTGTCTGGCTCACACACAAGTGCTTTGATTCTCGGTTTACTTTAGATACAGCTGAAATTGAAGGTGGGGCTGCAAATCTGGCCCCAGCAGCATATTTCTTCTTCTTGTGCTTCTCCAACTTTGAAATTTGAGCAACTGTATATATTTTTCCTTTAATTTTAAATACATTCAATTTTGTGCTTAAAGGAACAAAAGAAGTTTGTGCAATTCAGGTGTGTTTGATACTTGTGCTGGATACTTGTCATCAGTACCAAAGATCAGGCTCATAAGTATCATGGCAAAGATGGCATCCTTCAGCCAGTTTATAAGTCATTGCAGCTGGTTTGATTTAGAGTCCTGCAGAGGAAGACTCTAAAGACTCTTACAAGGAGATTCTGGCTCCTTGTAAGAGGGGATGTGAACAAAGTGAAGGAACTAGAATACACTGACCTCCACTAATATCCATTTCTATTCAAGAACAACAAAAAGAGGAATTATAACAACCATTCTCTGAAGTTACCAACTGAGCACAAAAAAGAATTAATTCTTGACTTTATTTTTCGACTAAGAATCTGTAAATGCCGAAGAGGAAGGGAAACACATAAGTATGAAAAAAATAGTGTCAGCAGAGTAACCTTCCCACAATTGCCCTGTTGACGGAGAAAAAAAATGCAAACTTAGAAATTAAGCTAGGAAAAAAAAATAATAATAAAAGAAATTCTGAAGTGAATACTTGGAATGTGGATTTTTATCCACTTATTCATAACATTTTTAAAATTCTCTGTGTCTACAGTGTGGTCTGCCAGGTGAAACATATGCATGTTAACATTATATTTTCATGCACTCCATAAGATTTCTAGGTGCCATATAGACAAAAAACAGGCACAAATCCTTTCACTTTCCTCTGTTGCAGCTTTTTCCCCAGCTCAACCAGATAAGTGACTAGAACCACAAGTAGAAATGGTCATAAATAGAAAGTGATGGCATATGAATACTTCACAGAAAGCTGATTGGAAAAGGACGTTTTCCTTCTAACAATACTCATACCTCTGGGTAATTTGGAACAACACTTTTTTTTGGCATACCACATTAGACATTTTGTTTTTTATTATATTTTTCACTGAAACTAGAAACAGCTGCTCTCTGATGTCAGCTGGTATATGTGGTAGTAGTGTGGGTGGAGAAAGAGATTTCTTTTCCCTCACAAGAAAGACACAACTATGGAAAGTATGAGGTTATGGAAAAGTGTTAGCAGGTGATATAAAACATTTACATAGAGAACTAAGATCCAAATTGCCTCTGAATGATTGCAGTTGTTGCATCTCTAAAGTACAAGGGTTAGATAACCACAACAGTGATTAGCAGAGCAAAAGAATCTATTTTCTTTGAAATTATAATCCCCAGGGAAGGATGCTTGGCAAACATTCTTTTGGTCTGTGACAACCAACACCTGCCCCTCTGATGTATTCCAAAGCCACCATGTGGAATAGGAGAATAAAAGCAGCAAGGGCCCAGCTTTCCATCACTCCCTTATAATTATACCTCTGGCTTTTTCATTTCTTTTCTCAAACCAGGAATATTTTTGGAAGTGCCACTTAGTTATTTTGAAGTGTTTTTGAGCACCGCACCACAACACAAGATTTCCTTGAGTTAGTTAATCCTATATAATGTTTCTTCAGAAGCTTCCTGAAATTCATAAATGGAAGTTTACCAATCTAAGCAGAAGCACGCAATGATGCCTTCCAAACCCCTACTCCTCAGTTCCTATGTCCACACACGCAAGTACATGGCCTCAGCGATTTAGGCTGAGGCTTTACAGTACGTGCACAATCAGGCAGCTGCTCCCCAGCCAGCTGGAGGAACACGTGCCACAGTGGCCAGTAAAGCCAGGCATGGAGTGCTGGGCAGAGAGTAACTGCTCACTCTCTCTCTCTCTACAAGGAACTCTTAGTGACGGTCCAGTAAGACCAAGGAAAGGGTGGTGTTTTTTCACACAATGTTTAATTATACTGTGGGACTGTTGCAAATTTTACATGAGTTCAAAGTTGACAAAAATAATGAAAGAAAAAGATGTCAAGAATCATCAAATACATCTACAAGGAGAATGTTTGTAAGCCACAAGCTGTTAGGGCCTATAAGAAGGATTTAGGGAAAACACAGGAAAAGTATGACTACATTTATTTTTTCTACTCTTCACTGCACATTCATCTTTATGGTCTTATGTTATTTAACATAGACACAGGTTCTGAAAAGATCTGTGAAGAACAGCACAAAAATAGGTGACTGGGACAGCTGTTCTAACAAGGTCTAAGAACCCAAATTTTGAAACTTTTTTTTTTGAAGGGTGTGTGTTTGGGATGAGAGAGCTGTTGGATATTCTCTCTCTCTCTCCTTCTTTCTTTGCCTTTGGAAGGATAGGCTGCCTTGTCACTTCTCCATGTGCCTTGGCAGGCAGACCTCAGTCTTATTTTGCAAGGCAGTTTTGCAGGACAGACTAGTCTGTGGCCTTTTCATGCTAATTGGAATCAAATGTTACAAGGATGCAGACAGGAAATTTACAGATCTTCTATGGAAGTGTCAGCACAGGTTTTCTCGATGTTGCCTGTCTTTTGCTGAGTCTGCCCAAGTGTTGAGGCAGACTAGCTCTAACCCCCAGTCCCAGAGCACCTGGTTTCAGAGCATTGTAAATTGGTCAAAAAGAGGTCTCCTCCAGTATGACTCTTGGATTCTTTATGAGACATGAGAGTGTTGCTCTCTGGGTTGGATATGAGGACCCACTCTTTTCATGAGAATGTAAAGAAAACAAGTTGATATTTCTCTGTTTTGAACAACAGTAGAAGTCCAACTCCTGCTGGTACTGGAGTCAAGCATTGCAGGGTGTTATACATCCCTATATGATCATTAATTCCTCTAAAGGACTTAGCCCTTACGTACTTACACTATGGTCCCTCCCCACAGATATCCACAAGAGCCTTGAAATGGAATGGCATTATGCCCAGTGGGGGTAGCTGAGTTCAACCAGGATAACTCCAGGCTCGTGACATCTCTCTGAGAGAGGGGTTTGTTGTTTCAGTGCCAGGAGATAATGTAAGGAGATCAGGGACACAGTGCTCTGTTCCAGCCTCCAGACAGGCATGCACCACCATGTGAGCTGTGAAATACAGGTTGTAGCCCAGACTGGCATTGGGAAAACAGCATGAAGGACTGCATAAACCCAGCCCCTGAGCAGCCTTTCCTCCTGAATTTTGCCAAGAGCTGTGGAAATCATCAAGCAGGACATTCACTTTGTATAGAGCTACCCAACATGGCTATGAGGTCTATGGGAAACAAGTAAATGGCATCTCCATGAACCCTTCAGAAAATCTAGGGGATTGTACAACCTCAGTTCAACAGCTGTATATCTCACAAATATTTGTATATTTATCCTAGTTAGCTTTCCATTAAGGAAAAGCAATATTCCTTTAATCTGTAGCCTATAATTTCTCTTGTCGAGCTCTCCTGAAGTGAACATACAACTGTATGCCAGTGACTAAAGACTAAGTAGAAACTAATTTCAGGGTTTGGCTCATGATGATTTTAAGAAGTCACACCTGGACTGGGACTTTGGGTGCCAAAATTTTATCCTGGAGAAAATTTTTATAGCCAAGTATGAAACTCCTGAAAATGAGAAGAGAGGGGAATGTTATAATGGAAATGCTGGCATAACTTCAACTACTGTGGAGCAGCCCAAGAAGCTGATGAGGCCGAGAGTTAAAAGCAAATCCGCCAACTTTCACTCTGCTCAAATAAGGTAAGTCATGTTTAAACGTTTGACTGCTTCAAAAAAAAAAAAAAGTTGCTTTCACCTCTTCAGAAAACTACCAGTTATAAAAAAACCAGTCAAAAATTATGCACTTTCAATCAACTCTGCTTTGTTTTCTCTGCACCACGTGATTTTTCTGCTTGGTAAAATAGGATGTGGGAAACTACCTTAAAAATTAATTTGACTGATCCTGGCTTGAAATTCAGGCTCTACCTATCCAGAAAAAGGCAGTATAGTCTGGACCATTTCCCAACAATAGAGTGGCGACAGGCTAAATATAACCACACTTACAGCCCCAGAACTGGCATCTAACACCAGGGGCTTACAATAACACTGAAGCTGCTGCTGCTCCAGCAACAGCCGAGGCAAGGGGAGGGAAAGCTCTGTTTGTTTTTCAGCTGGGACTTCATTCTTCACTCAGCTGTTTGCTATTAGGACTGGAGCAGTAGCAGTGAGAAATTCATTGCTGCTTGCTCTCTGAATCCTGACACAGTAACAGCACAGATCCAACTAGCCAAATCCACAAAGGATCAAGGGAAGGGGAAAAAGAGAACAACAAATGATTGCATGCTTGTCATCTCGGTTTTACTGCACCTTTCATTCCCAAGGAACCTATTCATTGAGGACCAGACTCTGCCCCATTCCTGCAGAGAGGCATATTAGTGAGTGCTGGAAGCAAGAAACATGGAATTTCCTCTCACCCTTCACCTCCACCTGTGGAACCTCTGTGACAGAGAGGTATTCCCACCAGCAAGGGGGCTGTGTTGTCCCTGCAGCTGTCACCTGTGCTGTGCCTCTTGCCAGATCCTCTCCCATGCCTGACTGGAGTTAAATGGTGCGGAAACAAGGGTGTTCCTGGCATGGTGTTGCACCTCTCTGCTCCTTAGAAGGGCACAAAATCAAGCACTAACTTGGTTAAACTTATCCTGATGCTCTGAGCACTATCAGACAAAATTCTGATTGTACTGAGAGAGGTATAAATTGAGGTGAATATCACTGTAGATATTTTTGATATCTTGGTTTTGAGGAATAAAAGAAGAATTGGATTCATCTTACCAGCACATCTCCGTTTAAATCAGTGCAGCAATTAACACTTTGCCCGGTGCTGTGAGTGAAGACTCTGCTCTGCTGGTATTTAGAGGAGAACACAGACTCCAAAAGGGTGACACAGGTTGGGTGAAAAACAGAAATTTCTTTCCAATGCAATTGCTCCAGAGCATTTTCTACTTGGGAAAGCTGCAATTGCTGTCTGGGACTCTGCTTTGGTGCAGTAGGTAAGTGCTACCAAAGTGAATCACTGCGTTTCAGAGCTGGCTTTCTGGCAGCTGTGGAGAGCAGAGCTCTCGGCTTTCCACAGAGAGTTCTGGAGGAGGAGCCGTGACTTGGGGTCCCTGGGTACAAAGGGTGATTTCTGCTAGTCCTGCTCTAAAGCGCTGCAGCTGAACAACGGCTGCTGGATGCAGACAGCACGGGTGAGAGTTCGTGCATAGAAGCTGGTCACAGCAGTAGAGATGATTGCTTTCATTCTTCTGCAGTCTATTTATGTTTGAAAATAAAAATGGTATGTAAGAATACAGGCTCTTTTCTGCCAGTATAGCTGCTTTCCCCTCTGGGGACTCTATGAGGTCTGGCTTGTGAGCTAATTGATAAGATTCCCAGGACTGGGAATTTTGTTTTGCATTTCATTACCTCCTTGTCCTGTTGACATAATGATCTCATATGAAACAGCAAATCACTCCCTGACCTCAGCATAACAAATTGAATGCAGTACTTGACACGTGGGTTCTGAGACTGTCTGCCTGCTTTCTCCTGCTGCCCTGAAGTAAAAATGTCTGTTTCCTGTGCAGCCTGCAAACTGCAGTATCTATTGCCAATTGTCACCTCTGAGCCCATCCCTCCCAGCTATGCTTTCTGATTACTGTGTGTGAGTCAAGCATGTCCTCACAGACTGACAAACAAGACATGAAGGAATTCTTGAGTACCTTAAATAAAGAAACCACAAAAACCCAAACAGGTAGTAAATGATTGCGTGTATAAAATCTCTATTGCTCACTAAGAAACAAAGTCATCGCTAGATCTGTGTCACTATACACAACCAGGACTTACTGTAAAGAGCACACATGCAGTGAAGCAGTACGAACAGAAACATCCTGATATTCAACACACCTGGGAGAGAACTCCATGTGCTCTGCCCATCACCTTAAAAGAGGTCTTGTGCTTACACTGAAATCTGAACTCCCTGCGAAGTCAAACTGTGCATGCTACATGTTGGTTTGCATCATAGCCCAGATCTGGATGGATCTAGCTGGCTTAGCTGGTGAGGAAAATCAGGTGGGGACCAGCTTCAGCTTGAGTCTTTCCTTAACAGGCAGGAAGGATTTTTCATTGATTCAAAAGAGGCAGGGAAAAAAAAGGATTCATGGCTGTGAAAACATGAGTCAGGCACCTCTCAGGAGGTGGGGTGCTCCTCTTTGTTTCTAACCCACAGAACACCATGTTTACTTCTCCTCCCTCTTCTCCTCCTTCTTCTCCTCCTTCTTCTCCTTCTCCTCCTTCTCCTTCTCCTCCTTCTCCTGCTTCTCCTCCATCTCCTTCTTCTTTCTTCTTCTTTCTTCTTCTTTCTTTCTTCATGACTATCTGCTAACCATGTAGCTGTTCAGGGCTGGCAGTTCTCAGAAGCACACCCAGTACATACAGGAAAACTACTGGACCCCACTAGACTAATTGAGACCATTTGCATGGAGTATCTGGAAAAGTAATTAAGACATGCATGGCTGTTCACAGGCTGACACTACATAGCACTGGCAGAGAGGGACTCTGCTGGCACCAGAAAACTCCAGTAACACATCTGCTGAAGAGCCAGGGCTGCACCCCTGACCTGTAGACAAACAAGCCTTGAGCTGTGTCTGATCCCTGAAGCTCCTTGGTGGAAAGGACTAGTGTCAGCCTGGGTTGTGACACCCTCATGTACTGCAAAGAAAGAAACAACCTGAGCAGTGAGGAAGGGGAAAGGAAGAGAGCCCACACCCTGGGTCACACTCCATATATAGCATTGCTACAGTAATATAGTCAACAAGAGCCCTAAGCAATTGGTTTTTCCGTCACTATCAGGAGCAGTTCCATTTTAATTTCTGACAACAAGCCCACTGTGCGTCTGCCAGTCATGTGGAGTTCAGATCATCTGACACTATTTTAATGCTAACATCTGCCCCAAGCCCTGTGTGAATTTTTGGCAAGAAATCATGAAAACTCACAACAATTAATGATGGTCAGCTGACCCAGAACTTTTGCTCTGAACATATTAATTTCTCAGTACTGAATTAGCTTTTCAATAGACTTTTATTCTCTTTTATTCCAAAAGTATCCATTTCACCCCTGAGAAATAACTGGAGGTTATTGTGCTAAGAAGGCACATCTGGTATGAACCTCATTAATCTTGAGGCAGTGTGGTATATGCCTAGCACAATTTTGGCACTGTGAAAGAAGGAAATACAATCGTTTCCTCAGAAGCTATGAACACCTGCTGTTCTCTACAGGTTGCTACAGAAAGCACAGCCCACCTTAGCAGTACACTTACAAACAGAGCGTCATATAAGTCATCTTGGCTTTTTTTCCGGGAATAAAAAGAAAATATTTACCCATCTGCTGGCTGATATGTCTTCCCTGGTCCTCAGCTGGTTCTGTAGGGCACCTAAAAGTGCACTGTCTTCCATGAAGGCTCTGCCTAGCTTAAAAATGGTTTACCCCATGAAATCAGCTGCAAACATTGAAGACAGAGCTATGCTTTGGCAATCAGGTAGTAGTGTTCTAGCTCAACCCCCCGAGCTAGGGAGGTTTATCTTCTTATTGTTCCACTGTGCCTCTTCAAGAACAGGAGCACACAACGCAAGTAATGCTACCTATAGCAGTTAAAATGCTGCTATACTGGTTTAGCCCTCAAGGGGAAGTAAAGCAGCAACACCCCAGAGTGTGCTATTATGTTGTACAGACAACATTACCTCAAATAATGTTAGAATATTTATGACCCACGGGGAAATAAAAAGTAAAGCTGATAAATTAATGTATATTTTGGACTAAAGTAATGAATTTCAACAAAACAAAGAGGAACAACTCCAGAGCAGCCTTATCTGCATCACTCTGAGACTCTCAGTTGTTGCACACCTCAGGCACATACTCTATGGCCACACTACAAAGGGTCAGCAATGTTTTGGCTCCCACAACAAACAAGCTGATGTATCCACAGCATAGAATGATGTCTTAGCATCAGACAACCTACACAGCTTTGGGTATGCTTAGTCTGAACCTGCTGGTCACCAGGATCCTTGCTGCTGAATGGAAACAGCCACATGTTATTCTTGCTGTGACAAGCAGACAGCTCTACCAGATCTTAGCCTTTTATTCTAAGTCAAGGAACTTTTCTTTCATGTCACAAATGTTGGTGCTTATTTCCAGCCTTACAAAGAGAGGGTGTGAATTTATTTTTCCCACAAAGTTTCTCACCCTAATAGCTGCAGAAAAAAGCCAAAGAATTTGATGTAGTTAAAACTTAAATTCCAAAAGACAAAACCACAATAAAGCAAACCCAAGGGGGTTTATTTGAAGTTCAAGGTTTTTAGGCCAGTGATGCCATTTTGGGGAAGCTTAACTTGAACCCAGGAAAAGCAGGACATGTGCATGTCTGGGATTGGAGGTCATGAAGCAACAATCTACAGCAGAGCATCACACACAAGGTACTGCTCCCTCCTGCCTGGGGCTCCCATGGCAGCACACTGACCACACACAGCCCAAGCAGGGCTTATCAGGGCCAACAAACAGCCCAACAGCAGTACTCCCCTCTGCTTCCAGCTGCTAGACCAGAGACAGAGGCACAAGACGGAACCACTTCCCACTGCCACCTCCCCCTGAAGGAGGTGGCTGCAATGCCTGCAGAGATGGGAATAAGGTTTGGGGAAGCAGTGCTCACTCCACAAGCCTGGGATGCTTCCCAGTAATGCTGCACCTGGGAAAGTCTTTACTAGCACAGTGTGTTCATTCACAGCATTATAAGACTGAAGGCCAGACAAAGTCTCTAGTTCCTGATGCTATAGCATGGCTACAGCTGAAGGGAAAAAAATCTGTCCTTTCTGAAAAGAAGCTGATGTTAGCTTTACTGTAGCACTAGGGGAAGTTAATGTACTGTGTTCTTCCCTCCTGGGCACTGTCTGCAAGAGACAGCATCTGAGAGCGTCCCTAAGCAAAGCTGCTATGTGAGGAATCCAGACCAGCAGAAAAAAAACAGGACACAGAGAGCGCTTTATTCCAGGGCAACACCCACCTAGCTCCTATTGATGGTGAAGCCACCTCTTCTGCCTGAAACCAGCCCAATTCACAGGCTGTATTGATGCAGGTCACTTCAGGTATTGTTAGGCCATGATTTCAGCTCCCTCACGTTGTGGCTAAATATGGTTATGTAGTTCTCTGTGTGTTTGGACTGAGAATGGAAGTGGATTCACAGCCATGGAGCCAAAACATGACCTTGGCCATGGGAGAAGAAGAAATGCAGTTTTTTGTAGCAGCTTTGTAGCACACTGATAAGTGCACAAGATGATCAGGCCACCAAGGAGAGAGCTGATGCTCGTTCCTGGGTCTCCAACAAAGGACCAATAAGAAAAAAAAAATAGACCTCTCTCCACTGTCTCCTTTGTTCCCCTATCTGGATCCTGTGGAGCCTCCCAGGTTTACTCACCTGCTAAGGACTCAAACAGATGCTGCAAACCCAGAGCCTCCAGTTATGTGTTTGGAGGGTGAAATACTTTGTGCTCCCTTTTAGTCCCTGGGGACAGATGTTTCCTATTTGATGGCTCCGTTTCAGTCTACACATATGCAATCTGTCCAGCTCTCTCCTTTCTAAGATGAATTCATTCTCAGTTCCACAAAGAAAATCTGGGAGAAGTCCTTGGCACACTGACCACTCACCAGGAGAATTTGGAATGACAAGACATGTAATAAGGGCTTGTAAGAGCCCATAATGCAGTATTTCCTGTAGCCAGAATGCAGAGATTATTATCAATACTCTCAGCACCTTTCCTTCTGAGGAGACAAACACCCTCAGATGCTTCAGTTTGTCCTCTTGTGGGGTCGTCAGATCTCAAAGCTGGAAAACTTTTTGGAAATTTCTCTTTCAGATTTCAGCTTGGTGTAATAGAAACCTACTCCCTGCTCCCAGGCACACCTCGATCCGTGCAGAGAAAATGTTTAAGCTGCTCAGACTCCACCCGGGCTCTTTTGTGGATTCAACAGGATGCTGCCCCACCACAGGCAAAGCCTCCCTGAATTTTTCTCTCTGTCAAAGCCCCTGGGAGCCGCTGCCAGGCTATTCTGCAGTGCCATCTAGTGAAGCAGACACAGCTCCACAGAGCTCCTCACTGAGCCCACGCACATCAATCATTCCTACGCTTTTTAATTTTTCACTAAGGATTCTCCTTAGGCCATGATATAAGCTGAGGTCGCAAAGAGGATGGATCTGAGGAGCAAGATAACTGGGGATGTGGCAGAAAAGGGCATGGAAACACAGCTAAGAAAGGTGTGAGGACCATGTTATGAGTGTGTGCTCTGGGAGGGAGGATGAAGAGAAAGGGATTAAATTAGCAGGAGAGCTGAATGAACGAAAGTAAGATTGGATACGGTAATGATAGGTGATGAGGCAATGGGAGACTAAAGCAGTGGAAACACCTATATCTGCTGTGGCTACCCTGGGAAGCTATGATGGGAAAATGGGAATGACCAGACCTGAACAGCAGCACTGAGAAGCTGGGAGAAGATAGTATCAGAGTGGGACAGGTGTTTGTGGAGATTTACTGAGGATGGAGACTGTGGCAAGTGACAAAGGTAAGTGGCAAGTGATTACTCTGCACGTGTCCATGTTCTGGTTTTCAATTTGATTATTTAAAGATTTAAGAAACTGAATGTATACAAGCAAAGTGCATGCATGCACAAACCTTACATTATTTTATTAATATATAAACTAAAACCTATTTTATACTGCAGATCCAGCTCCGAGCTCTCCAAAATTAGGAACTGTTGGGTAGGGTTACCTATGCCTCCTAATTCAGCACATGCCTTTAAATGAACAGATATCCTCCTCTGAGAGAAGTCAAGAGGGTGCAGTAGGAGCACTGTCTGTAGGGGACCGTGCCTGCCTTTTTTATAGTCAGGAGATGTCAGGAGAGAGTGAGCTCATGGCTAAGGTATATGAATGATGCCACGGAGCCAGACTCTATCTCTTCCTTTCCCCAGTGTGCCTGGGGGAGACATCTAGACTTTTAAGCCAGACTTTTCTTAAGTGGTGCTCAATGTGTGATCATTGCTTTGGGGTTCCAGACTGGAGATCTAGGGATGTGGTTTGCAGAAGGCAGGGACATAAAGCTATAAATAACATTGTGAAGAATTCCCACACTGAATCACTGCTCATGACTATACCATAAAACCAACCTGTCTGGAGGGCACGCATATGCCAAGAAAACCATCAGCTTGTACAATGGCAATTTCTGGCTTTCTCGTGTGCTGCCAAAAAATTTCCACATGCCCAAGCACAGCTCTACTTTTTCAGAAGGTAGATGTGCCTGTGGTCTGACGGCCATGATTTTTCATGTAGTTTTATGGGGCTAGGAGTCAAAGTACTAATAAATGTAGCAGCATGTAAACTGATCTTTTAATAAAACTGCAGTTATTGGGAGGGAAAGAATCTTTTTCAGATTTCAGAATAGTCTGTGTTGCATTTTCCATTTTGCTTGGACAGAAATGTGAAGTGGTGGCTGCACTGAGGAAGAAGAAAACAGCCCCTTACAACCCTTAAGTATATCTCCAAACACCTGAAAGGATACCACAACCTCTCTCTACTTTCAGTTCGGTAAGGAAAGGAACTTCATGTACTTCTAAGTAGCAAAAGGAAAAACAAATATGAAAGGGAGAAAAGCCACAATAAACTCATGGGGTACTTTCCATCCTGTGGGGCTGGCTTTTCAGTATTTACATTACATAATATACAGCTACTAGAATTACTGTGTCCTAATCCAGAGAAACTTCGGAAACCAAATTATTTAGTGGCTAGGCATGCATTCTAACCCCATCATTTGAAACACAAGCTAATAATATAGACGTTTAATCTGCCCAAGGGTATGTGTATCCATCATACTTGAGATTTATTCTTCTGTATGATAGATTCTTCTTGATGGGCATGTTTAGAGAGGCTTTCTTCCTAGGATAATTGGACAATTTTGGTTTGGGGAAATAGAGACATTTGAAAAGAATCTTAACATAGTGTAAAAACACTCCAGAGATCTGGCTACAAAGAGCTGAGGCCTGAGGAAATGAGCAAAACTCAGAAAGGAGAGATGAAATCATTGGTCTGCAGTGGGCAAGAGGCCAGCTTGCCTAGGCTGTGGTTGTCGCTAAGAGAGCCATGGTTGACATAGTTGCCCCTTGCTGCCTACAACATACAAGGCTCAAGACCACTGGTCATTAGCAATGCTTGAGCTCACCACGCTTCCTTCTGGTTTTCCCATGAAACTCTTCCCATGGAGCAGCAAAGACCTGAAAGTGAGACCTCTAGGTCTTGCAATGTCTTTACAGCTGACGTGGCATCCAGTGGTCTGAAGCGCAGCACGAAACCCATGGCCTGTAGATTTTGCTATTGCAAACCAACATTTAACTCCTCAGCTTCAGCACATCACTCACCACCCACGCCTGAGGCCAAGCGGGGACATCGAGGGCAGCTAGGGCAGCTGGGTTTACACAACAGCAGATATTCCCTGCTGCCTGCACATTCCTCTCTCCTGGCTGCCTGTAATGACCGTCCAAGGCGATATATTTATCAGTTCCCAAATATCCCACCAATTTGTCCACAGTTTATAGCTATGAAAAGATGCATTCATTTACCCTATTTGGCCATGCAAATATATATTTTTTTTTCTCAGAAATATCTCAAGGGCTTCTACTCACAAACTACCAGTAAACTGTTATATACTACTGGCCAAAACCGGAGGTATTATGTGGACAAATTTTACCAGAAATTCAGGGGTCAGGTTGGACTGAGACACCAAACTGCTACTTTGTTGTAAAAAACATTTTTTAAAGTGTCCATTTTCAGAATAGGAAAGGAGACCCAGATTGCAAGAGTTTCCTTTTATGCTCAGTCTGGTTCAGACTGACTCTTCATGACAGCACAGGGAGTGTCAGAGTGCCTATTTACACATATCTCGTGCCTGTTCCATAAAGGATCAGGTCCCCAAATCACAGTGATCAGAGCCAAGTCACAAGGAAAGGAACAATGGGAGAAGACAGGGAGGAAGCAGGGAGAGACAATGGGCAGCTCAAGGTGGACTGTAACAAGGGTCAGCTCCTCCTTGTTTTGTAGAAACAATGGATATTAGAGCTCATTCTGTGCTGAAGTGACAAGCCTTCTTAACCTGGTATAAGGTTCTGCAACAACAGTGCTTCCCAGCTATTGATGTGTTATGGCTTTGGGAAACTGAAACCAAAAAACAACTTTTTCTTGGTGTAAAAACTTTCAGTGGCTCTCTGCTTTTTCTTGGAAAGTTCAAATTAAAACTCATGTTTGCAAGATTTTAAATAGACAGTCTTTACCCAGACATCTGTTTCTACTTAGGAAAAAATTACATCAGGGGAAAGGATACTTTCTTTGCATACTATTTAAATCTTACCCCCATTCCTCCTACCCCAAAACCCACATGGGCTGGTTTCATCCCTACAAAGAGATTTCATCACTGTCTCAGGAGCAGACAGCTACTACAGAGCGACTGGCAAAGTGCGTAACCAGTCAGGGTCAAGTTTGGGAATTTCATGTTCAGGGTGCCAGCAGCCCAAAACATCACTGAAACTAGGTCACCTAGTCTCTACATATCCAGGTAATGTCTTTCCTGAGGGCTTTGTCTGTTTACCAGGAAGAAATGTGACCTGGCCACTGACTTATCTTTCTAGAGAGTCAAAGTTAGGTTCAGAGGCCAGCAGAATTGCAGGAGGATGACATTCAAACCTTTATCCAGCACAAACTGCCCACAAACAAAGTTAGAAACCATCAAGTGTCAAAACCTACAGCTGAAGAGTAACTTAGTGGTCTTAGTAGAGTAACTTGTTTGGATTCAAAGTTCCCAGAACCAGTTTGGCACTAAGAATAAAGTTACCATTTTTGAATAAAATAAATAAGATCACAAAGTGTGATTTTATCAAGCGAGTCTCATATCAGTAAGAAGCTTTTTGCTAAAATCGTCTGTCACATGAGGAATCAAATGCCTCAGAGTCTGAGAAGACAACATTAGCTGACAAAAGCAGTATCAGTGCTAGAATGTCATCAACTACATGGAAAAGAAAATTCCAGGCAGACAGTAGTTTTCTTAGACGGTGAGCTGTGTCTTAGCAGCACGTTACTATCTTCTGGATGATTTATGCTGTCCTAGGAAAACTCTGGTGTGCAAAATGTTCAATCAAAAGACATGAGTTCAGTCATTTCTCTGAGCCTGGCATAAACAAAGGTGTTCTATGCCAAATGGACGTAACCAGGCAAGATCTTTGACATTCCTACTGCAACAAGTAATTATTATTCCAGCTTTAGATATGACAATAGCTGTCTTGTCTCATTACACAAGAACCATCATTTGCTTTGTTAGGTATGGAAGGGGGCACTTCGTCCTTCAGAGAAGAACAACTGATTAGAACTGGTTTTAGCACACATGCCTCAGAGTTTGGTCAGCACAACACTGTGTTCATGTCTAACCTCAGGATGAGAATGCATCCTCAATGCAATAAACTTGTTTTAAAGCAAAATTTTCAACCTACGGAAGCCTCACATTGGGTTTTTTGCAGTTAATAACTTTTCTGTTAGGACAAAAGCCACATGCGAAAAGTGACCCCAGCCCATGTGAGATGTCCAAATAAACAAGGCAATGGAGAACAGTAGAAGAGAAAACATTCAGACTCATGAGACAGCCACAGCAGCCTGGAATAACTGTGTTTCTTGTCCAAATCATTTGACAGGTTACATGTATGTTGTGGTGTCACTGGAGCAGAGCCTACTAATGGCCTATTTCAGTGCATGGGGAATGAATCCTTGACTGAACAGCCTTCATTACACAGATGCTTGTAGCTTTTCTTCATAGAGGCACCAGCGATTGCTCTGCCTAGACCGGCTCACTGAAATAGAGCGGGTTCGCCTTTAACGTGATTTGGGGAGGACTTTTCACATCCAAGGGAAGGAAAGAAATATTAAGATAGATGGGAATTTTTAACTCCTTAAAGCCATTGGTTCTCTCTAGCTGGACTGCTGGAACAAGGCTGCAGAAGGATTAACAGGCTTGGTGCTGAAGAGGTAACCACAGACTTGCAGCCTGACATGGTCTTGGATCATTTTTTAGAATATCCCTACTTGGGGAAGTAAAATTTACACATTTCTCCCATTGGAAATTACATTTTTTGGACTGTTTGATCTGTGAGCATCCAGAATTTCCTCTAGTAGATAATCCTACTCTCAGGGAAGTAAGAGGGAAATTCCCTTAACATCCTTACAGCAGAAAAGCTATATTTGTGTCCAAGAACATTATACATTTTCTAGTGACAGAAAAGTTTACCACAGCTCATATTTTCCTGATCTGCAATCAGATGTTCAGATGAGTTAAGAGAATTAATTAAAATTACTACCACAAATAAAAGGTAAAAGTTAAAACATAAGTGGTTTAGGTCTTAGCCAGCTTTTAAGTTCTGGCTAAGACACCTGTCTTCCCCAAAGCTGCTTATGCCCTCTCTTGAGTATTCAGTGCTGGCCATAGACTGAAAATACATGGAGGGTGACATGGATTTGGGATGTAGTTCAATTAAGCAACTTTCACATTTCATTAGTTCCTTCAGCAGGTATTTGTTAATCCAAGAAGGGAAATTACCCCCCAAAAGAAATACTGCAATCTCCATTTTCTTACACCCATTTTTAACATTCCCCAGTTTAGAAAGCAGAGCATCACAACACTGGTGCTATTAAAAGAAGAAACATCAAGTCACGAAGTTATCTAAAAATCAGAGTCACTAAGAACTGCTCTTTGCTGAGAGATTCTGCATATCTGAGTAACTGATTCTCTGATGCCAGCTTCAAAAGGCATCCACTGACAACAGCAGATCTTTAATCCATCCCTTCTTTATGCAGTGCAGAAGTTTGATCCTCAGCAAAGTAAAAAAAGCTAGTCTACAAAAAAAGTCTCTCTTGCAGTTACAAGAAATAGATAACATTTCTTGGGAATAAAATGTTTCCTTTCAACAGATCTGGGCAAAACTGTCCAAGCATGTTCTACTGAAAATATAGAGTTTTCATCAGCCCAATGGCATGGTAGTCTGCAATTTGCCAAACAAAAGACTTTTTGTCACAAAGAAACCATCTTCACCTTCCACATGCTAGGTATTCCACATATCTTGCAAACTTAGACTTAAATTTCTTTTCCCCTTTCAGGGAAAAAAAAAAATCAAAAAACAGAATCCCAGACTCAAGAAGAAAATATGGCCAAAAGCAGCAGCCATGTGTATAATGAAGATCACCCTCTTCAAAGTGAGCATGAGCACATGCTGCTGTGGCTGCTTTGACAGCTCACCTGCAGGGCTCATCTTCCCTCCCAGATTCCCTCCCAGTGCATGGCCTGGACACTTCTCCCAAAAAGAAGAGCCAAGGAGCAGTGCAGGAGGGGAGGAGGTTGTTCCTTTGTTGAGGGCAGAGAGGTTTGTCTGACAGCACTGCAGCCAAGCAGGCTCAATGGGCCTGCAGGAAGCTCCCACAAGTAGCCCATGGTCTTGTAAGCCCAGAGAGGTGCAGAAAAGTCTGTGTCCGCCTGCCATGCAGAGAAGAAACCATTCTTATTTTATGAATGCCACCACTGCTATGGACAGGGTCTGCTTCTGAAGTGCAGATTTATTCCTGTCTGTGAAGTTGCATGGCATGATTACAATTTCTATACTAGTTGCATATTTAAATATTTTCCTATTACCATACTAAAAGTGTCAGTCTGGGGGATCTTCATCACTTTCCTCACGTATATGATCACTTGTCACAAGTGTGAATGTGTCAGAGGGACTTGAGCATGGAGAAGAAATGCAAAGCCGGAACACTCTGCATTCATACTCATCTTCCTCTAGCAAAACACAAACCCTAGTGAATACACAGCTCCAAGTCCCTCATACTTAGTCCTGCACTGTTACACTCCAAAATACCATGCTTTTCCCTGCAAATGTCACCTGTGAAGGGAACACCACAAGTCAGCCTGGAGAATTGTGCAGGCTTTTTCCTACTTATTTCCTACGTCCTACAACTCACTATTCTGTGCAAGTCTGCCCAAGATTTAGACCCAGGCAGCTGCTCTGCGTTTCCCTGGTAAGGACCAAGTTTGATCTCACTTGTGCAGAGATATGGTCCACAAAGGACCCACTGCCTTGTTGCCTGGTATTATTTTTTCATGAGATCGGCAACACAGCCATTGTGTGTGTTTATGTCTGTTTGAATCCTTTCAACTGGTGTTTCTTATATCACCCCCACAGGATGACAGCAAACATTCTTCTCACATGACTGGTGCATTGTACTTTCTGCAGCTCTCTGGTGCAGTATTTTTTTTAGGACTTTAGCCCTTCCCCATCCTTTTCCATCCCATTACAAAGGAGAGTAAAGGTTCACTGGCTGGATTTCCAAAAGGGCGGACAAATTTATTACCACTAATAATATTTTCAGCTACAAAATTAAATCAGCTGAGCAGCCAAAGCTTCTGACTGAGGTAGGAGGATCCCACATTTGGGACTATGCTTTTGCTCTGTGTAACACATCAGCAGTCCCCAGTCAGAACTCAGTCTCCTCTGGCCAAGAACTCTAGAGGGAGAGCATGCAGATGGCTCTGCAGGCTGGCTTCTCGCAGGCATTTAGGGCTCCCCTGACACCTGAGAGCCTAGAAGGGACAAGAAGGGCAAGGCAAGGGGGAAAGAACACTGTGGGAGAAACAAATCTCAGTTCCCTCGATGCCATGAGCAACAAGGATGAGGGAAAGTTGGACCATCTGAAAGGACAACCAGCTGTGTTGGCTCAGGGTGCAAACAGGCTGACACTTGTGGCAGAAATGGTTTCCAGAGTGACACGTGGCTGTGGTGTCACAGCATGCTGTTGCCCTGATTTGTTCATCACGTCTTTCTTTGCTTTCCCTGCAACACTGAGTACTGGCAACTGCTGACAGATGAGGAAGGTTTCCTGCAATGGCAAAAATGTAAAAATGTCTTATGTTCTTCTTCCACTCTCCTTCATCCATCACACTCACTTGTCCTCAGGGTGCAGCTCACCGACACTCAAGTTTCCCTGATCTCCATCTGCTCCCAAAACAGTTTGTTTTTTTTTTTTGTTTGTAAGCATGTCAGTGGCCATAACCCGAAGGACATCCCACAGACAGCTCCAGCTGTCAAGTTGTGGCACAGGAGGGATGGGGCAGTGCCAAGGGATCATCTTATGTTGTCTCTATACCAGATGAAAATTTAACACGACAACACCTGAGAGAGAAATTTCTGGCAAAGCCTGCCTTGTCTTGCCACACCACTGGCTCTGGCAGGATTTTAACCTTATGGAAAATGTTTTCATAAATGTCATTCATTGGATTTTTTAAAAATATATTTAAATATTTTTTAAATTACACTTATTCTATGGGTACACAATAGTTTTAAATAAAACTTTTGTGATGTTAGGCAGCACCTGACTGGTCCCTTAGAGAATGTGGGATATTATTACTATCTGCTAATGAAATGTACCCAACAATGGTTCACCACTTAGGTGAGAAAGAAGATTTAAGCCAAAGAACATTCGCTGTGAGATTCAGGGTTGTTTTCATTTCTTTCTTGCCAGAGTGTGAAAGTATTTAAAACCAGCTATAGATCAAGTTTTTTAATGGTAACATTATAGGTTTTTTTATGTTCCTGGAACAAGATAGGAGTCATGCTAAATCCAGAGTATTGATAGCAATTTTGGATTTATTCCAACTTCTGCACATCTTGAGAGTCTATCTATTAGACATGGGTAACATTCATAGCTTAATTGTAGACATTTGCTATTAATATTAGTCTGTTTCTGCTTATGAGTCAGGGTAGTTTGCTGCCAGAATACACTGACAAACCCCAAAAGGCAGTGACAATGAGTGCATTTATTACATTGTGAAGGCAAGGAAGGGAAGGGAAATGGTAAACTCATTTTATGAAGTTATGGCTATTTATTAAGAGTCATTTTATTGTTTGCCTCACTGCATTACCTTGCTGGAATCTCTGCTGAGCTTCACGCTGAGAGATAGCCCATGACCTTGGGAGCCTTCCCACTCCAGAGAGGCACAGAGTGCCTCTGGGGGAGGCATGCAAACCCTGGGAGGGGCTGCTCCTGTGTGGCTCAGCCAGGGCAGTGGGGTCTAGGCAGGAGCTCCAGCTCACTCCAAAAGCACACAGACAGTGCTTACACGTGCCACAGGCTGCTTCAAAGGGGAAAGTGGCCCAGGGAGAGGAGTAGGAAGTGCTCGCACCCAGGCTGGTACCTTTTAGAACCAAAAGAAGGGAAAAAGAATCCTTCTCCTGCTATAAACCTCATCACCCTCCCTCAAAGACTGTTCCCTCCTTTACTTGTTAGGGACAATTCCAGATCTGTGTCTGCAGTAAGCATGAATGAAAAATGAAAATAAAACTATTGGACATCAACAAGTAACGTCTCCTTCTTTTCTGGCCACACCTCATTTGAAGGAGCAGGATCTCTCTAGCAAGCTGCAAAATATTACAGACATCAGGAGAAGCAAAGGAAACTCATTTCCACCTTTTAGCATCAGTGTGGATTGCTTGAGACTCTGTTTCCCATTCTTCTGAGGCAGGATTTGTTTTATTCACCCCAACGGCAAGGGCACAGCACGGCCACATGCAGCAAGAGAGCTATTGGATGTTGAGCTCTAGCAGGATTTCTACAGTGTCTGCAGTCTGTTTTCCCCATCACAAACAGTGATTTCTTCCTGCATGTCCTGAAATAAAAAATCTGCCCCCAAACTTACACAACTAAAGCTGCCTTCTGTGCCTTCTTTCTCATTTGCTTTCCTCACTGGCCTTTATAGACTTGGAACCTTTATCTCTCCTTCAAGCCTCATGGAATGCCAGGTAGTACCTCACAGGAATTTCCTCAGCTCAAGCAATTCTAATCTTAAAAAATATATATATAGAAGAAAGAAAGAAAAAGAGATCCAAACAAATGCCAAAATACAGCATAGAATCATTCAGATATTACTGAAATACAAGCAAATAAAGTAAGCAAATGTGTCCACTTGACTGGAATGGCTTGTTGGTTACACAACCTCCAAAGGACTGGGCTGAGGATTTCGACATGTTTGTTTCACTGAGTCATGAGTGTATCAGGCTCTCTGGGAAAGGCCAGCCAAAGGAGATCACTGTGTGTCTTCCCTTCTTCTTCATTCCACTGATCATAAGCAACTCCCGTCCGTGTTCTTAAATGGTAAAAAACAACAGGAATTGGATCGGGTTTGCAGGGAGAGCACCAGCATCCTATAATTCTCACTGTTGTCCTTCCTGTCAAGTTCACTATCTCAGCATGGCTGTTCTGCTGTCTTGTATTTCTATTTATAGGATTTTTTTTTTTTTTTAACTAAATCACTCCTTGCATTGATCCAGAGATTTGGTAAGTATAAATAAGAGGCCTCAGACACAGAAATAAACATACAATATATTTTGATATTTTACTTTTTCTGCAGAATATTAAAAAAAATGTCTTCTTCAAGAGGGCATGAAATTTGCAAATACGCCCTGTTCCCATCTTTTACCTGACTGATTAGGGTTCTCAGAGTGTACTAGGAAAGGCAAGGCTGGGTACTGCAACACTGTCATCCTTGAAGTTAGACTTTGCACATGTCAGATCCTTGTGGTTGCTGGAACAGACGGCACCTCATAACCAAACTGTATTTCATGGATTAACATTCCTTCACCAAAAACTTGCTGTTTTGATCACAAAGATAATCTGAACCTCTCTTTACTTCCAACTTTAGATCTCATTGAGAGAAACTAGAAGTAATATTATTTATTAAATGTCTACATTATATTTATTATCTATAATAGCTGTACTTTGCAATTTTAATTTTAAAAAAAGACTAAAATCATCCACATTGCAATCTGCCTGCAGTTCAAAATTTAGGCCTGCAAGTATATGCTGGATACATGTGAGCATGGGAATATAATATTTGTGTGCATTTATAGATAAAGAACTAAAGACCAACAGACAAACAGAGAAATAAGCAGTTGAGAACATCCTCTGCATATGTTTTAAAATAGATCTTACACAAGTTCATAGGCTGCAAATTAATTTATTCTACAAAATGCACATGTACATGAGTTATTTGCTTAGCGATCAGCATTGTTTTTAATCGGAAATTAAAACAGTATGAAGTTAGAGTGACTAAAAAGATCTCATTGCAATTTTTGTGAAGGAGTCAGTCTTTCTTGACTAAAAACCTTTTCTATTGAGACTTCATTAACTGGTCTCAGCCACTGACCCGTCTTGGTCTTAACTCTCTGTCTGATGTGTCTTAAATTTTGAAAGAGGCTAAAAAGAAGTCAATATAGCTGCTTTCTCCATTTCTACTCTGAAAGAAAATAAATAGCACGTAACATGCTTACATTGTATGATGCCAACAAAATGCTGCAATTGTTAGGTCCTTTCGGAAGAGCACAGCCAGCCTTGTTTCACGCCAAGGCTGTCAGCAGCAGCACAGTGTGTCTGGCTGTGCCCATGCCTCCCACAAGGCTCATGGCAAAGCTCACCTGTTGTGTCCACCCTCTCACGTGCTGGAACTCACACCTGGACTGTGGTTTTCCTGCAGAAAATGAAATACGTGCTTCCCAAACATCCTGTTGCAAAGCCAACCAGGACAAGACTGAGCACTCAGTCCAGCCTTGGGAATGCAACTCCTTTTGTTTTCAGCCCCAGTGCCAAGGTAAGGTAGGAGGTGGCATCTAAAATAGATGACACCTCCCACTTTTAGGATTTGAGGCTGGAATTTCGAGGGCAATTGCATCTGTTGCCCACAATCATTACAGGCACTGCATGGCTGAGGTGTCTGTGCCTCTAGTGATTCAGTGGGAGAATTTCTTAAGCCACTGCTGAGAGTGGAGATTGTTCACTGTATCTCCATACAGCAAGCCATGTAAGCTGTCCAAGGTAACAGCACTGTTCAGTGTCTGAAAGATTTCTCTACACTAATTTTTTTGTTTCAACTCTCTTTGAGCTGCAGCAGCTACATCTGCCTCATTAAAACATACTTTTTCACTTCCTGTGGTGAACCTTAAAATCTGCAGGGGCAGGATACACACCATAAAGACACACACATTCATCTGCCCTGTATAAGTAATTCCCAATTCAGATGCAACTCCTGACTGTAGGGATCTTTGTTCTGAGTTTGTCTCTATTTCCACTTCCACAGAACATTTCCTGGTGGAGGAAAATTATCACCCCAGACTCACTGGATTTATTTTTATTACAGCTTATACAGAGCCACAGATCTCTCAGGCATCCCTCACCTGAGGAAAGAATAGAGATTGCATGAGTCCATAGTTCTTACAGCAACAGACCCTAAGCTCACAAAATCTTGACTAGAAATAACTTTTGCTTTCTAGCAAGAGTCCCAGGGACAGGCACACAAGCCGAATGATCAGTTTCCACTTTTGTTGCTATCTCCACAGCAAAAAGAAAAGTAGAAATCTTCATTGCACACATGTATGCAATGCGAGCAGAGGTCTGCTCTGGCACTTGATGTGGTTTCAGAACTGCAGAAGCAGTCCCTCAAGACCTCTTCTACTTGGCAGGCAATATGTTTTTCCTGCATGAAGTAAAACCAGATACAAGCATGGGACTTGTAGTGGCTGCAAAAGAGAAGCCATGTACCGCATAGTTCATTATTTGGGGTTGATCAAGGTCCCCTCACCCCAGGTTCTGACTAACCTTCAAACGGGTTTCCCCCATCTTGACTGGAAAAATAATGCATAAAAATCACTCCTGAAATGGTCTTCTCACAAGATTTCCGACCCATTCCTGCAAACTCCGGTAGTTTGGATGGTTCAAACAAAGGTAAGCTGAGCATTCAACTTTGTAACTTCCAATCATGGAATCTTGCCCCTCCACACTATCATCCTGCACTGACTATTGTATGGTCACATTAAATTAACTACACTACACTGGTGGCATTTGCAGGTTGAACAGTAAAATTCAGGTTTTCAGTGGGAAACAATAGGAAATTTCCCTCCAAGCAATATGCACATAAAACCTGATCATTTTGCACAAATTCTCTTGAAGGTTTTACAAGTGCTTTTCCAATTTTTATTTTAGAAAATATTTCTTCTACTCATTAAAAAAAAATATTTTTAATTAATTTACCAGTAAACTCTGGATTCAAAGATATTATTAGAATGGGATTAAGCAGTACAAAAAAATCTGTACTGTGCTCTTTTCAGAAATGCAAAATGATAAAGGGTAAAAAAGGGCAGTATTTTTTAATGTGGAGCATTTAAACAATTAGCAGAAAGGAACCACTATACTACTGCACTTGACAGAAGACACTAAACTTTTGTGCAACTTCTGGGTCTTCAAATGCTTTCTTTAGCTGCAGAACAGCCTCCAAATGTAGATTAAAAATGTTAATCCTAAATTAACTAAGAAGGAAAATATGAACAATATATTCCTCATGAGACTGCCCCAACCTATTCAGCAAGTTGTAGCACAGAAAGAACCTCATGCAGGTCTCTGAGCCTTTGGCATGTTCCCTAGCAGCTGCATGTACCAGCTACTTTCACATTGCCCAAGGCAGAAGAGTTTCAAGGGGCAGAAACTTCCAGCTTTGCTATTTCTGTTTGTACTTCTACAAAGATGAACAAACAAAAGAAGTTGCATCCCACATTGAGCTAAAACAACCCATAGTTTCTTCCTGAATTTCTTTAGCTGCATCTGATTTGTGTCCTGATAATATTATGAAGTCCTTTTGATTTTAGATGTCCAGGTTGCCTTTCATCCCATAACCTGTGGTTGTGTGCTCTGAAGGATCAGCCAACAGCAACAGCCATAATGCCTCACTCTTCAAGGAACAGCACAAGCATATCCACCTCCCCTCCCCCCGAGTTCTCCTTGCAGGAGTTGCAGCTGGACATTCCTGGTGTATATGATTTGTCAGGGAGACTGAGGTATCTAGAGAAATAAGCCAAAGCATGGCTATTTCACCTTTTTTTTTAAAAAAAAATCTCTTTTGACATTATTCTGACAGATTTCATTAGGTTTTGCAAATGGGAGGTTTGAGGGTGGGGGAAACTTAAAATTTTCCTTTTGTTCTTCCAGCTCTTACAAAACCAAAGCAAACAAATATAGGAAGGGCACTGTGACTCAGGAAGGGTTAAGATGTAAACATCCACAGGTTCTGAACTGTGAAGTATATTCTAGCTTGTTCATGGCTGGGAAAATAAACACATTTGACCACAGTAGTGCTCAGCAGCTGGTTGTTGGATTAGAGCTGCACAGCTGAAAGTCTACAGTGTAAAAAGTGTTATCTATAACACAGTGGTAAACAGAAGGATTCACTATAAATGTCTGAGTAGCTGAAAGCTTAAGAAGGAAACACAGAAACAATGGGAGACAATAAAAATAAAAAGTAATAATTTGGTTATTTACTTTGTTAAGTCAGATAGGAGAGTTTGAACCAGACATTTGGGTTATTTCTTACTATAAGTCACATCCGAAGTGAATGAAGGAGTTCTCAGCTTTAGAAGCACAAAGTGCATGAGAAAAATGCTCTCTTAGATGCTGAGAAAAAGCAGTACTATTCTATAGAGAGTTCCTCCTGAGGTATCCTCCAGAACTGGTGACCATGTCCAGTGCCTTTGTGTCTGCTTAGAGTTGGGTTCAGCCCACATAACATTGAACCTCCAAACCACAGACACCCAAGCGAGGTTATTTAGTTATCTATACAACTCCCACAGGCAGTGGAGACTGCTAAACATCTTCCCAGAATAATTCATTTCACTGGTCTGAGCTATCTATCTCTGTCCAAAAAACTCAGAAGATGATTTTGAGAGCCATCAGTATAACCAGGTGCTCAACATCTATTTTAGGGCACGGGATTGTTAAATATCCTCTAGACCCTGCCTGGACATGCAGCACACTCCCTTTGAGCAGGGTGGAGGGCAACAGCAAGAGGCTTGGTGCAGAGTGAGCATGAAGTCTAAGAAAACTAATATGACAGACTAATATGAGTGTTAGCAGAGGTTTTTCTGTAAGCTTAAATAGCATTTCTTATACAAAGTAATCTCATGGCAATCTACACAAACTGATCATTTTGTTTGTGTTGTCTCCATAAGAGAGTCAAAAATACTAGCCTACTCTCTCTAATAATACAAAACCAGAAAAAGCATAGATTTTTTTTATTGTTGTTATCTGATTTGCTGATTTGTTTGGCTTTTTCAAATTAAAAGATCATGAAAATGTACTGAAAAAAAACTATACAAGAACTAACACATCAACATCATGGAAACACATAAAAATGAATGAGCACTGTAGTACCTGCAGACTTTTAAAAACCCTCTGTATTTGTAAAGCTCACTCAGAGGTATTTCAGGAGGTAAAGTGTAGAGGCATCCAGTACACTACATTCAGATTTATTCACTTATGGAAAAATCCTTTGGAATGTAATGAGTAAAGCCCAAAAAGCGCAATAGAAATTTTATCCAACATCCCTCCTATACAATTATACAAATTGACTCTTGAATTCTGTAGGAAGACTATCACTCTGTTAAAATCTATCATACTTTTTTCCATAAGGGCTATGTGCCAAGGTCCTTATAGCTATTCCTGCCTTCTCCTGAAGCAAAAAAAAAACCTCTCCAGCAAAACATGTGACCTTCTATATATCCATTTTCTAATAATTGATTGATATTAGAAAAGAGAGGAATTTCCTTTTCTTTGGACTTAGGGGTACTTGGAAAGAGACCCCCTGCAATTCATCCAACAGGGTGCAGTGATGTGAGAAAGGAGACCACTAACACATGAGTACTCTGTAATTTTGGAAGGGAGACCCCCTTTTGCACTGAATTAACGCCTGGAAAATCTGCTCCCCTTATGCTTTTTCCATGTGATTTTCTGAAGCTCATTCTTTCTCCATTGCTGTGAAGGCCAAGACATATCCCCTGGCAGTTTTTAAAACTTTTATAAACTGGAAAGTATTTTGCTGACTTGAACTTAGCTTGCCTAGAATCTGTGAAAGATGCTGCTGTTATTGTTGGGGTGTTAGTTGAGTTTAGTCATGTTATGCATTCCTGTTAGATGGGTTGGTTTGGTTTCCTTTAAAGCTTTGTTGTTTATCTCAGGATGTCAATTAATTAATTTGCCAATAGCTTACTTTTAATTCATGCCTGTGCTTCATTCCTGTATGTGCAGAAACTTACTGTGGAGAAAGGGGAAAAAATTTATTGTTCCAGCTTGGTTTCCAATTTGTTATTTTAGTCGAGGTGAGAAGGCAAATCTATAGCGATTCAAATACCTGCAAGGTGAGAGGGAGATGGGTGTTCTGGTGCCAAGAGAGCAAGACTTTTTGCTGAGCAGTCTAGGGTGTCTTAACAGTTGCATTTTCAGCTTCCTTGAAAGGAAGCCATGAATGGGGATCCTCAATGTTTCAGGAAAAAACCTGTGGCTTTGTGATTAGAATTTTCATGTATTAAATATTAGTCCAGTGGCACATCACAGTGTTTTCCCCTAAGATGAAAAGCCATGCCTCCTTGAAGTTTCATTGGCTGAAACATTGACTTTAAATCCTGGAAATGTGTGTGTGTGTGTGTGTGTGTGTGTGTGTATAAAGAGAGTATAGGTGAAGATGAGACATTCTAAACAATCCTTCCAGTTTGCATAAAAATCATGTAAATATCTAAAAATGGGAATAAAATTGGGATCATTAACCATTCCATGCAGTCAAAAATTTGCTAGCAGTTCATTCACTCACTTACTTGGCTCCTCACCTACAAAATTCACTGTGGAATGACTTAAACAAAGAATTTCACGGAAATGGGAGACCAAGTCAAGACTATACTCCTGTGCTGCTGAGGAAATATATCTTGAGTAAAGGGAACATAATATTTATTGTGCCTGGAATGGAGTTTTAAGGTATAGTTTTAAACTGGTAATTTGTGTACTTTGAACTATATACTGGAAATAATACCAGCTGCTGGTTTGGGTAAGATTAAATCCTGGGGTGGCTTTGGTCTCTATGGTTCATCCTCATAACAAAGGGAAAATTATCAACTCTGAAGGCAATAACAGTGGAACACCATTTAGGGATCATAAGTAAGTCTCCTTAAACAAAACCCTGAGTTCACTGAAAGCCAAAAAGGATTAGAAAAACATCTGTTCTGGTATTTGTATTTATCTGCATGCTTATGTTACCATAAATGCACCACTTCGCTGCAGATACACAGAATGTGTTATGAAATACCATGGCTAGTTCCTGCCATCAGCATTAATAAAGACTTGATTGTAGGAAAAACGTGAACAAACGTGTACCACGCATTTATTAGTGCTGGTAATTAACCTTAAATCAGCTAAGGAAGGGTCTCTGGGACCTCACGAGGTCATTACACAGCGGAGCAAACAGAGGGCTGCAGTCCTGATTCCAGGGCACCCTTGGTCCCTGTCAGAGTGGAAATACCAATCTGCTCATGAGCAGCTCCAATCTGATTGTCAACTACCCCATGGTCTTCTGCTGACCCTTCAAAGCATGCAGGAAACATCCCCAAGGCTCCTTACTGACAAAGTGGTCTCCCACTGTCCTCCATCACCCATTGTCCAGCAGAAGGGTGCAATATGAGCATGGTGTTAGGGACATATAGGGAATGATGCATGTAAGAAGTTTTGGAAAGGTCATTTTAGTCTGTGTCAAAATAAAGGGTTTGAAAGAGCCATGGCTTAGACAAAAAGAGATTTCAACTGTACCCTTCAAATGTGGCATTTCAAAGAGTCCTGGACCTGAGTTCCATGATTCTGATCTCTGGTCTCATAAAAACATAGAAAAGGTAGAGCGAATCATGGTGAAATACTTTCAGACCTGGCCTGAAATAGCCCATATGATTGCCAGTGTAGCTGGAATGCATCTCAACAGGGGATTTTTTTCTTCCTCAAAATAAGCATATGTGCTCAGCTCTGCATGCACCACATGGATGGCAAACCCACAGGGCATGGTCAGATAGGCAAGAATACTGGGATGTCTGTGAGGAGAGAAGGGACTCATTGAATTAGCTGAATTTCTGTAGATGTAAACAGACCATGCTAAGCAACATAAAGTAACTAATGAGCCATAGTTCGGTGAGAATCTATGGCAAAATGGCATTACCTCTGGCTTCATTTTTTTGTTATGAAATTATAGAAAGTAAATGAATTTGTGTACTTCAATTTCAGTACCTTTGCTCTGGGCAGAAATTAACTCTTCCTCTGCTGTATGGACTTTGCTCCCCCCGATACTGCAATTCTCACTCATTTTTCATCCTGTCTAAAACTGATATTACCTAACAGAGTGCTCTTGGACAACTTTCTCACCCCACTGAAAAGAGAGCAGAAATGCAGGTGGGGTGGAGACCAAAGTTCTGTATTGCCCCCAAATATGTTGCCAAGTTAGTGCAGTAGTTGTTTACTGATGGTTTTTGGCACACAGTGCAGAATAGAGGGTTAGTGTTGAACTGTTCCTTTCATCAGGAATGACCCTGTGAATTGCAGGCACAGCACACTGCCTTAAAATGGTGTATGCATCTTATTGGCAGTAAAATAATCTGTGCTTCACAACAAGTCTATTTATTTATTGCTTGGAAAACTGCACAATGTGCAGCATTCCCTGACGCTGGCACATGAGCTCTGGCAGACCACCCGTGTGCTCTCTGTGCTATGTCATCTGCAGGACAGAAGCAAAGCCCTGCTGAGATCTGAGGTTATTGATACACATCTCAGAGATCATTTTGCAGAGAACAACTAGATTCTCAGCCAGAAAAAGGGTGAATCATATCTTTGCTAGCATAATTCTGAGTAACAGAACAAAGCCCTCAAGGACAAGCTTAATTTTTCACAGAAACAACTAAAACCAGCAGCAAGTACCTAGTATTTAACAGTTTTTTAAAATAACCCTGCCATTAGGAGGTGGGAAATACAGTCTGGTTCTCAGTGTTTATTCCCAGTTCTGACCAAAAATGTCCCTGTAGGCATGCTGCACACAGACCAAAACCCATGAAGAGCCTGTAAATTGTTACAACTGGAGAAAAAGTGCCAGCTGACACAAAGAAATTTTTTTTTTTTAAAATAACAGCACTTCATGAAAACATATTTTAAGTGGCGTTAAAAACTCTGATCCTTTTCTGTTGTCAAGAAAGCTGTAAAAGTGAAATTTACTTTTCAGGTACCCAACATAAGAAAAGGATAAAGCAGATGGCATTAGTGACTCACCCATGCTAGAAAAAAAAGGAGCAGACACCGTGAGCACAGGCCTGGCATCCCACAGTAACCCAATTAAATCCCAGTACAAGGACTTTTCAAAAATTTACTGTCCTTCTAAGATGGATTCTGCTCAAAAGAGGACCCCAAAGTAGATATGATCTCACCATATAATGTTCCCATGACATCATGGATTGCAATACCCAATTTAAGTTTGCATTTCCTCAACACCAGAGGGATATGTTTCGCAGCAACTCCAAAACACACACTTGAATATTCAAAGATTCTTTGCACCAAGACGAAACTAACCCAGGCCCAGGGCTTCACAGCCTCACAGGCTCTCAGCACGCTCACCTTCAAACCTGTACACAACCTCCTCTGAAGGGCTTGAAATATTGGCCATCCCAAAGACACACCCTTTCTATCTTCCCCTGAGGTTCTGAATCCCTTTCTTCTGAATTCACCCTTCCACATAACCACAACCTTAGTGATGAGAATGGAGTTCTATTAGCATTCCTCTCCCAAATCCAATTAACATTGCTTGTCCAGGTGAAATTTGCCCAGACCTACAATTTCCCCATAAGTCTAAACTGGCTGTCAGGCACAACTTTGGCAACTGGTTCTCTATTTAAAAGAAACTAATAGCACTTATTCAGCAATTACCCAACACTCAATAAATACTCTCCTGCTTGATTTACTTTTAAGAATAAGTTGACGTGAGTTATGAGGCAATTGACTGCCAACTGCAAAATACCCATCCCAAGGGCACCTCCTGAGTTTTAAACTAGCTAGCACTCAACTCAAGCAAAATTTTTTTGTGCTTCTGAGCGTCTAGCTGGTTCCCACAACTCTGTCACTTTAAGAAATGATCACCTCTACACCTAAATTAATATTTTTAGACACACCAGCCAAGATGGGAATGTTGAATGGGAGCAAGGAAGGACCATCTGGAGCTTTTTCTGGTGTCATGCAGAGTTGCAGAAGATGCCAGTGGCCTTGTAACTTCTCCTGGATGACAAAAAGATTAAAGTAGATGCAGGTGGCTCACAAGTCCATTGTCTGTCTTATCTCCTGTGCTGGATTATTCTGCAGACAGGGAGTTAAATGTTAGTGATGAATGTCACCAACACCCAGATCTTTGTCTTCTCAAATATAACTGCATTCTGTTAATGAAAACCAACAGCTGGAGAGCTAAGGATGTGGGAGCAGACAAAAGGTTTCTTGCTTCAAACTTTGTTACTAATCTACCACTTTTACTATAATTTACAGAAAAATGAAAAACGACTTTGGGATCATTGTTTAAGGTTTTTCCAGAGTTCACTAACTGCCTCCTAGAAAGGATCTGAGTGAAGCAATATGGCCAAGCACCTTTCCTATCAACACTGAGTTATGTTGGATTTAAAGGATTCAGGTCCTATGGCTGTGTTGTGGAGGAGCTTCTTTTCCCCCATTCTTGTCACTTCATTCATTCTCAGTACTGTCAAAGGCACCTCTGTTTGGTTACTGCATGGGATGACGAACTCACCACTTCCCTTGATCATTTTCATTCATTTTCCTTGAGCACTACTAAAAATATATGGCTACAGATTCTTGTTATCTTTTCTTGTATGGATTAAATAAAAATGTAATATTTGCTTTGCCCCAGACATGAAGGTGTTCAAATAAAACAACCAAGACCCATCTTTTTGATTATCTAAACAGTTGAGGCAGCTTAAATGCTGCCATATAAATGATTTCTCCATCTCTTCAATTTTTTCTGGTATTCTTTTTCACATGAGCTCTCTAATTGCTTTATCTTTTTCTGGTTGACAGCAGCATTGAATCTTCAGTGTCTGATGAGTTCAAAGCAAAATCGCTCTGCTACACTTCTAGGTCTCCTCAGATGTGTCCCAGTTTTGTATTGCAAGTTAATCACTATCTGTAATCCTTGTCTGATCCCTTCTCCAACTGCTGTGTTCTCATTTTTGCATAGGACCACCAGTTTTAATCCACTGGCAAACTTTATCTATTTTATATTTTCTCCTCTGTGTTATGTATGCATTGAAGATTGCCAGCCAAATTATAGCTTATTGAAGAGTGCCCTGTTAATTAATTTGATAATAATCCTTCAGTGATGTTCTATGAGATTCATCTCACACACAATCCTTAATTCATTTAAAATGTGTCTCTACAGCTCAGTGCTAACTTCAAACACACATTGAGCAAAATGCTTTACAAAGTCTAAATACAGTCCATTATGCAGATCTTTTGCATTGGTCATTAGAAACTGCATCAAAGATATATTTAACTTCTGTTTAACAGTAACTTTTCATCCATTATGCTATCAGAATTTATAGCTTTGTTTTTCAATCATCATTTGATATCTGTAACAATTTGACTATTATTTTACCCAAGACCTAATTCAGATCAAGTATTTTGTTTGTCTGAACATTGTATAGTACATTTCTTAAATATTGGCAGAACATTAGCAAACTTCAGAACAAACAGCAGAACTTCAGTTTTGTGAAATGTTCTCAGTTTTCAAAGATTTATTTAAAATTACTATCAGAAGGCCAAAGATATTCTCAGCTTCAGAATTTCAGGACAGAAGTTAGCTGTGTCTGATGCTACAAGAATGCAATAAAAATATCTTGACTTCTTTCTATTTTCTCCTCTTACAATTTCTGTTGGTCATATTTTTCCTCTTTAATTGGTTCTGCGAGTTTGCTACCATGGGTTTAAGCCAGAGACATCCTTTCTTTTCTGACAGGGCAAGTAAGTCAGTAGTCAACACAAATCTCTCCAGGGACTACATTTCATTTCTAAAAGTACCCTCCTGCTCAGCAACACTGAGTTCACCCCCTAGGGGAGCTGTGTACAGGACTTAACAACCTCACAGAGAATGTTCCATTGTTTTCATGACATTAAGGGTATATTTACCTGTTCAAAGTTAAGGGCTTCAGGATGGAAAAGTTGCATTTTTAATTCTTGCTCTGTTAACATTGAACCTTTTTGTACATAAGTGTTTGTACAAGTCTTCATCATGGCCCAGATGAGATATACGTTTAATATGAGTTGCTCACCCACTGCAGGTCTGGTATTCGCCTGGTTGACCTATTTTTGTTGAGGGCTTTATAGAAAGGAGGATCAGTTCTTTCAAGCTCTGAAATTCTTAGTCTAACACTGATAGGAAAGAATGGCTCTGAGGATCAGAGTCCCAGTCTAGTTATTTTATTTATGTTTTCCTTTATGGTTTTAAATGCAATGTAAAATTTTAAGCAGCATCAGTCTGGCTTTTAAGCCTAATTTGTTGTTGGTTTATATAGTATGGCTCACCCAAGAGTATCCATTAAATAGAACTTGATTCATAATTCAGACATCTAAAAATCATAATTTTTATCAATATTCTTTTGTTAACTTAAATGCTGCTCCATACAGGACTCACCTTGTGAGATCTGCTTATGCCTTCAGTCATTAAGGGAAAACAATAAAACCCAACCTCCTTCTGAAGGCAAACAAGCATTTTCAACTGACTGTCAACATAAGGAGAAAGATGTCTCAGAATGGAAAGAAAATCTCCAAAGAGGAGGGAATCCTCTTAAATGTCTGTTATAGAGTAATCCACTAATCAGCACTGTGTCCGTCTAAGGAAACAGCTAGCTGCTCCAAGGGAATACAACAGCCCGTGTGCCGAGGGTGCTGGGCAACAAACCTGTCTGGAAGTACTTCAAAAAATGCAGGAAGGAAACCAACAAAGACAAAATAATAACCATGATGAAAAAGTGATAAAAGATGGGGGGAAATTTTTCACACTGTAAACTGCTGTAATTCAGAACATCATTTGCAAGGCAGAATGGTGAGCATGGTGATTACCACAGTAAAGGGCATATGTCATACTAAAGGGGTCCCTGATGCCTTTTTCCTTGAGTGTCTCCATTTGACCCTGGAATGGTCCCACTCAGCTGTGAAGAAAACTGATGCCATCTTCTTCTAGCTCCAAAACAAGCTGTACTTAATGTAAATGTGTATCTCTACAGGTAACTTGGGTGTGACCAATGATCTGCAAAATTCAACCTCTGGATTAAGTAGCCAGTAACCAGTGCAGGTCTGCTTAGTGTAATATAGTGGCAAAACAAAGCCCAAAGTGTGCCTTCACAGCTCTTACTTAGCTCTCTTGGGAGTCATATGGGCTCAAAAGCCCTCCACCACCCATGGCTGCCTGTTCTATGCTTTGCAAAAGACCAACATTTCTCTATCTCCCTTGGCACTTTTGCCTCTCTTTGGGTCCCCTTGGATTTCTGCTCACAATTCCCACTCCTGTTCTTGCACATCCCAAGCAGAATTGGCCTGTCTTCTAGGAAAGCAGTGCCTGGAGACCAGTGGGGATGACACCTTCACCCCCTCCATCATCTCTGGTATCACTGCAGGTCAGTGGCCCCTTCCTTTCTCTTAGGCTTGCCCTGGCTCTGAGCCTGTGCCAGGACCATGGCTCTGGGAAGGACCTGGTAGGCACAGAGAGCAGCTTGACAGGACAGAGTCACTCACCTCTAGCTTTTGGCTGTAGATGCTCTGCATGAGCAAAGACAGTTTCTTTGTTTCAGGAGCTAAGGACTTGGCAGACAAGATAAAACGTCTCAGATAAAGAACTTATGTCAGTCTCCATTTGGCTGTTTATGATACTTCTGAATGTTTTGGCAAACGTAAGCCTTCTCCTCAGGACCTGGAAAGCAGCTCCTTTACTTTGTAGTACAACCTGCTTTGTTTCTACAGGTTGCCAGTGACCTAATCATGGTGCAGGCTAGTATAAATCTCTGACCTGGCCAGCACATCACTGCAGCCTGCCAGCTAGATGTCTGCACTTCATACACAGCTTTCTGTCTTAGCAGTAGAACATTTTACACTGAAATGAGATTTTACCCAGTGAGCTGGAAAGTTCTGGGCAAATTGATCCGCTGCCTCACCTGCAGCCTTGCTTTTACTGTCAGAGCCAAAACTCTGAGCTGGGTTTCTGTCTATCTGATAGCTCTTAATTCAGATGATAGCACAGAAGAGATATTGCAATGCTCCTGTGGGTCAGCATGACTGATTTCAACTGAGAGCAAAGCATACCTTTCAGTACTTTTCAGACAATCAAATGTTTACATTTACTCAGTTTGATTAACAGCTGCAGCCACATTCAGCCAAGCTCAGTTTAGAAAAATTACACAACGTGTCCTGTTTACAGCTTTAGCTGAACAGAGGCAGGAAAGATAAAAGATTTTCTTTATAAACTACTGATACATTGCCTAAATCTGGCTCAAGAAGCAAAATATCAACAGCTGTGGAGCATGGGATTTTTAATTCCTGGACAAACCATCAGGGTTGTTTTCCCAGTGACATGGCCAACTCACAGCCCTGCAGCTGAGATAGCACTGAGCAGCTCGTGAGTCGGCTGGAGGGAGAATAATGAATCCAAGATTCTCCCCCAGCCTCTACTACAGGTTTGTTGTGCAAATGAAATAGCTCTGCACCTCCGCTTACACCTCTGTGGAGGAAGGTAGTGGGGGAAAGTAAAGGACTTAATTTAACTCTCCAGAGCATTCTGAAGGCCAGTAACTTAAAGCATCAGATTAGACAGATTAACAGGAACATACTTAGAGCATAAGAAAAAGATTTGAAAAAAATAATGCCTTAATCAGAAACTGTTGAGCATTAAAATAATATTTTTGTAAACTTTGGGATTTTTATTTTATGACACCTATGTTTCTTCCTGTACAGTTAGCAACAGACTAACATGGAAACAGGTACTTATTTATTCCTGCTAAAATCCATATGTAAATCAGACAGGAAGACCTCTAAGACAGAAGAAGTATTTACTTCTTGTGCTGAAAGAATTAAATTTACTGAAATTTAATTTTTCATCCAATCTAAGGATTGAAATAGCTGCAGGTGGCTCAGTTCATAAGTGATCTGTACTATTCACATATTCAAACATACTGTTTATTTACACACATAAGTGGTGCAAAAAAGAAAAAACCTATTACAATGCCTATATTTAGATAAAAATACTTCAGAATGAACAGTTAACAAAATGGAGACAAGACTTGTCTACAAATTATTGTGCAAATCCTGCTAATCCAACTTTAATTTGAAAAAAACGAAGCAATGTTTTCACACTGCTTCAGGTGTTAAAAATGCCTGGAGAGATGGCAACCTGCTACAGGAAGGAGAAAGGTGACTCCAGGTTTTGGGTGCAGTGCTCTGCAGCCAGGACTCTGGTATAACCATCCAGGCAGTGACTCCTGCACACTTGGCTTAGCACACTGGTCCCTCTTGGTAGGAGATTTCAGTACCTTTGCGCGCTTACTAACAGCAGGTTTGTCAGACCCTTGCTACCATCTTTCCCATGCAGGAGAGATATTTCTTCTTCTCTGCCCCAAGGACCTCAGAGGACCTGCCTAGACTCCTGTACCAATCATATCCCTCCTACCTCTGTGCTCCTCCACTCTGGTGGAAAACAGCAGAGCCCACACATCTGCGCCAGGGTCCAGACCCCTAAAGAGCTGCCAAAGGAAGAGGAAGCACGGAAAGAAAACTGTGGGAACCATCAGCATCCTTCCACAGCTCAGCAAATTAAAGGTTTCCTAGTTGCCAAGCAGGTCTAACAGGAATTATAAAAAAGAAATGCATGACATAAAACAAAGGTAGTAAGAAGAGAGGAGACTCCAAGAAAAGTGAAATAAAAAAGTCCTTGAGAGGAAGCCAAAACAGTAAGAGGATGCAGGTTCGAAAAGTCTGTGTCTAATATCAACAGTATTTCTGAGGATTTGTATAAAACAAGGCAAGCTATTCTTGCCCCATCCTTTATTTATTATGTTACGAAGGAATTAAATATTAGAAGAAAGGCATCATGCAAACAGGATGAAAAAATTTCATTTTCAGCATTGCTGCAATATGTCATTATTTCATCCTTCTATCTGGCTTCTTAGATCATCAATGCAACATGGAGTTCAAAGTTACCAATATGTGTAATTTTGCTAATAAAGATCCTAAACACAGCTGGCAGTAATGACTTAAGCTGAAGGGGAAAAAAATCCCATTAGAGTCCTCATATTTATATATGTGTCTCTCTGTTCTTGAAGAGATGTTGCCAGAGAACAAAACCGGGGCATCGTGAGTCAATAATCTTTCGTATTCACATAATGTCCTTTGGGACTGTGTACGTTCTAGCACAAAGCCATATGTTATGTGATCATGGAGAATAAGTATTTAATCATTAGTATTATATATGGCCATGATTTTGTTTTGATGGATCAACTGAGCATTGTTTGCATAGCAAGCACCATGGAGTCTACATTTCAAGCCAAGTGGCTAAACAGAGCAGTACTGTTTCCCATATGTTACGTGAACTTCATTATCACCCTTTGCATTTGGAACTGGAAGTTACATTCTTTTTTTTCATGCATTGCTTTTTTGGCATTTCGTATTTAAATCTTCACACAGAAAGTCATGGCAAAAAAATTTAGGAGGGTCTCCTCTCATCAGCCTTTGAGGACAGAGTCTTGAGAAACAAGATATTCTCCCAAGCAGAGGGAGCAGAGCCCCACTGTTCCAGCAAGGAACAACACAAGAACTTCCAGAGAACAACACCGATCCATTGTGTATTACCTGTACTTTGGGGCAAATCTCACGTGACCTATCTGGACCTGGGACATTCAACAGACATCCCACAAATCTGTCACAGCCACATCACCACTAACATGGCAGGCAGAGACCCTGCAGAGCACCAGGGCAATGTGTCAGTGCTATGGCTGACATTTCCCAAAGACTTTGGCTCTCTGGTGCATGGAGCATGGCAATGGGCTGGGCAAGCCCTGTGAAACCCTGGTAGTCTGTGATCTCCAGGGAGAAACCAGGGAGTGGATTCTGGAATAACATAAGTGACAGGTTTTGAATTGCAAGCAATTGACTTTAAAACTGCAGCTGGGCTCAAGAAAAGCCTCTCCCACTTCCTGCTTTGTTCAGCAAAATGAGGTCAATACAGTTTGAAGCTGTGGTTCTGCTACTGAATTTAGGCCACTCAAACATAAAGTGATTTGCCAGGTCAAGCAGCTGTCCAAAGGGTTTCACTGAGAAATTATACTTCTCATAGCCTGGAGACCCCATGCAGTTGCTGTGCATTAGGATGCATCCTGAATTTACTAGTTTCACTGGGATTTTGCCAGTCAGTCTAGTCATAACCTCATCTAATAATTTAAATCTTCATCAAAATGATAAATGGCTTAACAGAAAATGATTTATGGGACAAAAATACAAAAAACACAATCTCTTGTTCTTCTGCAAATACACATTGGAAGTGAGAATAAGTTGATGAGCGTAGTTTATTCCCAGCCTGGAAATTCAGGGTTCCAGACCATCTAATAAAAACACTGGTAGAAAGACAAGCAATTAACTTTTTTTTTTTTTTTAACTGCATATGGACCAGCAGATTTTTATCCTCTGAAAGGGTGGAGTAGCAAGACATTTTTCTAGGCTGGATTTGTAAACACATCCTGTCAGAGCATATGAGCACTCTACTTCCTAGCCCTTCAAATCCTGTACATTTCTGGAGTTTGCTGATACAGGATGGTTAACTAGCTCTGGCAGAATTTTTCATGGAGACAATTTCCCATGAGAAAACAAAGAGGACTGGCTCCTTATTTGTCATGTCAGCCCAGCTATTCTTTGGACTCCTAATTTCTCTGTACACATCCTAGCAAAGGACCTGTTTGAGGTCTTCAGCTCTCTCTTTTTTCTCAGGCTCTCCAAGTAGATGCCAGGGATCTGGAGGCCTTTGGTTTTTGCAGGTGTCAGAGGCTACTCCAAGGTGAGTAAGCAGCCTCACCAGGTCTCCAAGCTCTTTTCCCTGACCATAAGGGCCGGCCCTAGGGCTAAGCAGTGGACTGCTTGGTGAGCTCCCTGCCCATCCAGTAATTCTGATTTTCAGAATTCCAGGCTCTGCTGTTCCTTGCACTGCTTGGGAACAGGAGCAGCTATCCACTCTCTCCTAGATTTCACCTGGAACTTTAGGGGTCCCCTTCTCAGGTATCTGTCTTGTCAACTAACCATCTTCCTATGATCCTCCTCTTTTGAACGGCAAGAATATGGAGGCAGGCAGCCTGTCTGCCTGCATACCAGACAGGAGCAGCAAAGGAGAACAAAACTTCATTTTTTTCTTTCGTGAAGTAGAATTTCCTGGAAATCCCACCATGTTGGGAAATAAACCCCAAAGTCTGCCCTTTGACATTTTGTCCTCATTTAGAACAAAGCCATTTTAATAATACAACAACATTTCCTGGGAAGAGATTCTCATTTTGTCAGCACCACAGATGGGGCTATTTGTTAATTCAGTTTCAGATGGGAGCCAGAGACACATTCCCTCTCCCTCTGACGCGTGCACACAAAAGAAGGGCAAGGGAAACAGGAGCTAAATGTGACTGGAGCTTTGAATTTCTGCAGAGCTCTATTCCTTAAGGAAAAAATTCCAAGGATAAGTTCTGGAGACTCAGGCATTTCATTTGATTCTTTTTTTACTCAAAGTACTCTAGAAGTGTCCTTTTTTCAGTGAATGGCAAATTGCAAAAGCAGAGGCAGACAAGAATCTGGCTTGTCAAGAGTCAAGAGACCAAGGAAAGCTCAGAATGTCTTTTTCTGACATTACGTTTGAATCCAGACTTCTATGTTAAGAAGTTTTTCCAACTGAATACCAGTGAAGGAGTTATGATAGGGAGGAAGTGGCTGTAATAACTAATTTAATTTTTTTAAATTATTTTTTGATATATTTCTTTTCTCTCACACTGAAAGCCAGTTTTATGGGGAGAACTCTTCAGTGGGTTACCTGATGTCAGGGTCCTATGAGCCTGGAGTCAGTGTTATCAGCAAAAAATCCTTCCTGTTTTGGCTATAGCTTTTGCTATCACATTTGGCCTGGGTAACGCCATAGGTCAAAATACATAAAATTAGTCACTTAACCAGGTTTTTTTCTGAATATCATTTCTTCTTCTCCATTTAGAGAAAATACAGGAAGTTTATTCCCTAGGGAATCTTAGAGAAGGTTGGGAATTGAAGCTCTTGTATTTTTCACATAATTCAGCAACCTACTGGAAAGGAATTTGGAAAAAAAGCACTACAGGAGGAAACCAAACCCTTCTTACAGGTTTTCCTTTGGGAGAAAGTTATTTCCCTTCCTAATTATATTTTATCGGTGTCTTCTTAAGTAATGTACTAACTACACAATTAATATGAAATTCATAGGGATATTGCTAGGTGTTAGTTACTGTTGTCATTTATTAACTTCAAAATGTTTTTCCAGTCTGTCTGCCAAAAGACTGTGAAGGATGATGATGGTGTGTGTGTATTATGACATATATAATGGGTGTGCAACTTCATTATCCTTAGTGGATGTCCACACTTGGAAGAAAAATGTCTTAAATCTCCAGTCTCCTCCACCCAACCTATGTTGCTTTCACATCATCCTTACAGTCTTTATTTTAATCACTGGGTATTAGATTATTCTGCCCTTTCACAGCATGCAAACCATTTTAGTAGGTGCTTAAAAGTGAGATGAAGAAGTTTGTTTGTATTAAGATATCAACTGGCAACCTGGAAAGTGCAAATACATAAATATTTCTAAAGAAGAATAATAAAAGCATATTGATAAGTCTCTTAAATGAAACCTGAAATTATTTTTTACCGCCATCTTGTTACACAATATTGTTTCCTTTCAGTGCAGCTTACTATCCTGTTATTAAAAAGCAAGCAAACAAACAAAAAACACAGTGAAGGAAAAAGCCTTTGGAGGAGTGAACTAAAAAGGTAATTTCCATTTATTGAATACCATAGCTACACATCATGCTTCACTTGAATATATTCACTGTTATGACTTCATGGGTGGGAGCAAAAAAGGAATAATAGGCAAAAGGAAATGTTCCACTATGTCAGACCCCTGATCACAATGGTTTCAACTAGAAAAGGGAAAAAAGCTCCTTGCAACTGTATTTTTCACAGCCCAGGATCACACAGGGTGGAAGGCATTTCATTCATTTTTTCAGCTTCTATTCCTTTCCTCAAGATGTCTTTCTATCTATGATTGTGGAGAGTGCATTTTATATTCATTAGGTCAAGTTCGCCCCTGGTGTAACCCTAGCCAAGTGCGTGGCTTTGGGCCAGGAACAATTTCAGCCTCTGGTCTCCTTCTTTCTGGGATCATTGCTACCTGAAACCAGCATCCTCCCCCAAGGCCTGGCTTTGGGATTGGCTAGTCACCGTGCACAGACGTGAGGCAATGCTTTCTACCCAGGGACTGGCAGCTGCCTGTGAGCCCCATCTACAAACTGGTAAAGCGAGACACCTCTGGGCATTGTGGGAGACTAAACTATACACAGACATCTCTCTCTTCCAAAATGAGAGCTTAAATAGTAAATTTAGGGGCAGGTGTTGCCCTGGGAAAGCAAAAAGCAGTTCATCCAGGCATTTTGGCAGATGTCTGAGTAACAGCATGAAAGCAGAACCACAACGACATTACTATGTGTCATTACTCTTCACAGTTCACGTTACAAGATGGCTCTGGGATAAGTTTGCCCTTACAGACCCCACAGACAAATGGGAAGTACTTAAACAATATTCCAGTGAACCCTTAGTCTGAGCCTTACTGTTTCCCTGCGGCTTAAAATAGTGGAATGTATCATGAAGATCTGGCCATGAGCAAGCTTACTCCCTGTAATTGCCCACATCACAGGCCCCAAGCAGAAAGACACTGGGTGATGCTGGTGGATGATTAGAAGCCTTCTTTCATGTAGAGGCTAAAAAAATGTTGGATTAGAGCTTTAAGGCTAATGAGACTCAGAAATTTGAATTCCTGTCCTGTTTTTAAATTAAAACAAGGCACAGCAAAATCAGGTTAACTTTTATGCTTTGCTTTTATTCCTATTAATTGTCACATGAAGAGCCTGAAACAATGGGGAAATTGCTTACCTCACATAGGTTTCATTTTTTTCTCTGGCTTCAAGGAAATTGCATAATTCTTTTTTTTCTCTTAATTCAACTGCTCAGAGACATATTACGCAATAATATCCAAGCTCCCTGTCCTTGACACAGCTAATGCAGCTAATGAGAAACAGCAGCCAGGAACCTCCAGTACCTCCAGTAGGTTCCTGCAATGGCACAATGTAGCCTTTACAAGAAAGCTGCATAAAACATCAGAAAATGCTGTCTTTAAGATGGGAAAAATAATAGTTGTTTTGGGTTTTTTTTCCTATCCCTTCTAAAAGAAGACAATTCTCTGAGGCTGGAGCAACACAGCCAAGCAGAAGCATTTAGTGCTACCTCACCACAATGACTTTGGAGGGGAGTAGAGATTTAACTCACCATAATTCTATCAGTGAAATTGAGGCATCACTCTTTGAAAATTATTGCAGTGATTCAGTCTAAAACAATCATCAAGTCATTGTGGCCAACACAGGTGGTCCTAGCACCGGTTGCCTTTCTCACGGTAGGAACATTGGAACTCGTCACCCAGAGAGCTGATTAATGCCCCAACCCTGGAAATACCCAAGATTAGGCTGGGTGAGGCTCTGACCAGCCTCATAATAGTTGAAGAAGTTCTTGCTCATGGTAGGAGGGCTGGTCTAGGTGATCTTTAAAGTCCCCTTCAACACAAACAATTCTATGATTTGTATGAACCTCCTTGAATCTACTAGGAGAGTCAGACCAACAGTGTTTCAAAGTCCATGACTTCAGATAAAACTAAAATGTGTGCACATAAATGTGTGCATGATTGTTTTTTACAGCAGAGGACTAATGCTTCTCCACAAAGTCCAGAAGGAATAGGAAGTTTGCAATGTGATGCAGTAAGGTAACAATGACATATGTTGTTGACCTCAGCAACATCAGTAAAAGCTGAAGTGCCCTGCCTTCACTAGGGGCAGTAATTTCATGTAATTATCTGCTGAATGTCTTCTTCCACCAGCCCCATGTAAAGTAAATGAAAAAAAAATACCACCTTCTCTGGCAGTGAATATATAACCTAGGAGCCAAATCATCAGGCAATCTACTTTCTCTACCCTCTGGAATAATTACCTATCTGATTTACAGAAAATAATAATAATAATAATAATAATGATGTTGATGATGATGATGACGATGATGATGGACGGGCTGGAGGCAATTTGGAGACCAGGATCAGAATTCAGTATGATGGTGGCCAGTTGGAAAAATGAGCTGAAATGCAGGATCCAGCAAACCTAGGAGATGAACATGAGTCAGCAATGCCACATATCTGTAGACAAACTCAATACCACAGTGGAATGCTAAATTATGAGTGCCATATTTAAGAGGCACCAAGCCATGCCTTCAGCCTTCACAGCACTGGGTGTTAACCATGCAGGGGTGTAACCTTTGAGAGCACTGCACTGCCAGAAAGAGAAACATGGAACTAGAGGAAGTTCAGAAAGCAGCAAAAATTAACAGAGGTCTAGAACACACAACACATGAAAACAGATTGAATGACTTGGTTTTGTTTAAAGTAGAAAAGAAAATTCTGAGGGGAGACATGATAACTGTCAAGTGTGTAGAGGGTTGCTACAAGAGGGCAATGAATTATCCTCTGTACCTAATGGATTAAGACAGAGAATAACGGGTTTAAATTGCACCAAGGGGATTTCCCACCTGGGGAGGCTGTGGAATCTCTGTCACCAGAGGTTTTGAGGAGCAGTTTAGACAAACATCTATCATGAATGATTTAGAAGTAAATGCTTTGGGCTGGTGGGCTGATCTTTGGAGATGACTTCCCAAGGGTTCGTCTGTGACTGGATGACAGAATCAAGCTAATTGGCACAATATTTTACAATACCTTTGCACTTAGAATGTATTTTCATCCACCAAAACTAAACCCAAGAAATCACAAACTCTCTCTGGTTTGGACAGAAGGAAAGGCATGAGTTCATTTGTTTACATTAACTAAGACAGTGGAAATATTTCATTGTGGTTCATTTCATTTCAGACACAAAATAAAACTAATCTGGAAGGTTCTTATCTGGGAATGGAATGTATATTGCTTTGTTAAATCAAATTCATGATAGCTATAAATCTGATTTATGCCACATCACTTACTCTGTTTGGTCCAGTATCTTCTGCTAGCAACATTCAGTTTCCATGAAAATATATAAAACCTTCAGTTTAACACTAGTTTTTGAATGAAGGTGTTGGGGTTTTTTTTAGTTTAAGATGCTATATTCACATCAAAAATAGAGATTTAACATAAACCAGTAGACATAGGACTAGCTTATCATCAGTGACTTCTGTAGGCCTTCCCAGGTGTATCTAGCTTTCAGACCCTATACTGTTTTGTCACCAAAAATTTGTCATTAACACAAGTATACTGTTCCCCCTTCAAAGTTATTAAAATGCTGGAGACAGAGTCCACTCCTGGCAGCAGCTTGTTCACAAAAATATGCAGAATTACTCTGGCTTTAATTAAATGCAGAATTCTGAAGAGCACAATTTGGCTTAAGTGATCATGGGAATGTTGGTGGGTAGAAGCTCCATGCAGACAATAAAATAAAAAGCAGTATCTTCCAGAACAACATCTTACATTGTCCTTAAAAAAGATGTCACTTTCAGGCCTGCAAGGATTTCAGGGAAGATCCTATTTTAGTCTTTAATTTCTGTTGCTCCTTGTTTTTGGACTGCCAATCATGAATTGAAGCAAGGCATCCTAAATTACATTTTAACAGAAATTCCCTAACACTTCATTTTTTTTTATTAGGCATATGCCAATTTTTTTTAAACGGTTTTATGTATTTTTATTGATATTTTCTCTTTCTGCAATAAAGTACCATGAGACAAATAGATCTATTCATTTCTTAAAAGGGAAAATACAAGTCACAACACTGTTCTGAAAAGATAATTTGGTATAATTAAATGAAAAAATAATGGAAGAAAGAAAATAGTAAGTACTGCTGACTACCTCCAGATATTCCAGGATTATATAACTTTGTATCTAAATGCAATCATGTATAATGGAAAGCAAAAGATTTTTGGAGAATACATCCAAAAAGCACTTATTTCATGGTGAATTAATAAAATAGAAAAGGCCAAGGGAAAGCAGAATTCCTTCGTGGGCTTGCTCTTCCCCTCCTCCCGACAGTGCAACCCAAGCTTGCCCGTATATTGGATTCTGTACTGAAAAGTGGGCAGTACCTGATATTTTGCAAACCACTTAATCCCAAACAGTTTTTTACAGTATCTGCTGTAAACAAGAACAGTGCTGGCCACCCTGCTGTGCTTTCTGACCTTTACAGCACCAGAAAAATCTGCTGTGTAAATCCATTTTAAGAATTCTGTGGCATTTGGTAGATGTTCAGCTGGGAAAGTCCCCCACATAACAGCACACAGAAAGTCACAAAAACACCACTCCTCTCCCCAGCATACAGGACACTCAAGGACAGATGACACGGCAAATATTTAATGAAACTAGACTATTCTTGTGCCAGCTGTTTTCCTCACATATTGCTACATATTCCTTCAAAGCAAGACTTTTACTTTTCTTAAGCTATTTGGGAGTTATATTATAATCACTTTTTTTCCCTAAAAGCAGTGTCAAAGCATACTAAAAATTCCTTGAAAAGTCCTATTAAATATTTACACTTGCAGCTGTTTGTATCGATTTTTTATAGATGAAACATGCTATCCACCTTAGCTAACTAGGAACATTTCCTATCTGCTTTTGGGACTTTCTAATTTCAAATAGTCTTGTCTTTAGAAGAGAAACTGAACTTATAAACTCTCTGGTTTGCCTGTTAAAAACACAAAGGTATAGATGGTGCTTCTGTGGATACACTCTTCTGTTGAAGATTAATCTTTTATGACTTTAACTCTTTGGTAATTAAGTATGCCCTTCTGTGTCCTTCTATCAAAGCGATCTCAGAGGGAAAACCTAGTGATTATGAAAATTCTAAATACAATATTGCAGGATGGTAACACCATCCACAACAGTTTTTTCCTCCTATTAGCCATTAGAAAATCCTTCAAGCACTTAACTTTGCCAAACTTGAAGTGTGTCAGCTAAAGTTTTCCATTCTCAAAACCACAAGCATTCAAGCATTTATGAGGAGTCCAGGGGGGATTTTTTTTCAAGATGGAAAAAAATTATAGTGAATTTCCATTTGAAAAGTTCTAGTGCCTGTGTCGTAGGGCAGATTGTCTCTCTCCCCCGAGGGAAAAAGGGGTTAACAAATTCTTGGGCTATGGAAGAGCTACACAGCTGCGAGGGCTGAACAGATGAATGTCTCTATTCAGCATGGATTGATGATGCTGTGGTCACAGCCAAAATGCCCCAAAGGGCTTTTCTGTCCAGAAAAAGGCCTTGATAAAAGTAACCAGAAAGCAGCACACAGCTGAGTCCCACTTTAAGGAAAGAGAGATACATTAGGTTTGGGAGAAGAGTTTCTCCTTCAGAGATCAAACTCGCTCAAGATTAAGAGGGGTTTGGGGGATGCACACTGTCTGACTGGGTAATAACAGCAGTTAGTCCTAGAAGGTAGGAGACCTAGAAAATTGAAGTATTTCCCTTTTATTTCAGTCAGTGGGGATTGTGACAACATCCATGCTTGCAGCAAGAATTCATAGTTTTTCTAAGTGTGTCCTCCGCCTTAAGCCTGAGAATATCATTCTTCTGTGTAAAATATGTGGTGCTTTAAAAAAATAAGTAATAATTACAGTTTACACCTCCTCAGCAGACGTTGCAACCTCCCTGAAGAGTCAGTCACTACTAAGTTGCAACCCATGGCTCAGAAACACTTGCTGATACAGCTATGGGCTATCTTCTGTATTTGATAGTGACTCTTGATGTGTAGTTCAGAGCACGCAGATGAGAACATTTGCTAAATTAAGCTTGAAGAAGACCATCCTGAGGATCCCTGTGGTGGAAATTAAAATTTAAATCTTGCCAATAATTTGTGAGTGTAGCATACCAGGGTGTAGGCCCTGCATAGAAAATGATTTCTTGGTTAATCTGATTTTGAACTGAAAAAGTGTTTAAAAGTAATGAAGTGGGTTATTCCACATTTGCTTTGATCATACAAAACCTGATTCTGATATTCAGAGTTCTGCTGAGCATGATCTGGCTGCACTACACTTCTATAGTCATTGATGAGACCACCGTGTTCTAGAGAATACCTGGACATGATACAGCATATCCTACCAGTGTATGATTTTGCTCAGCAAAACACTGCTAAATCCTTTGCAAAGGAATGTTTGTTATGGAAACTACACATAATTTAAAAAAAAAAAAATCCCCAAAAAAACTAAACATAAAAAAACCTAAACATAAAAAACCCCTAAATTATAGAAACAACTTGATCTATTTATACTAAATATTACATGCATAAATTAGGGACATCTATTAAAATATAACATTCTCTACAGTACTGAAAGTGATCTGGCTTTACTGGTTGGTGTTAAAGTGGGGATAGTAACTCCAATTTTTCAGGTTTTTTTTAAAGTAATCTGATTTAAAAATTCTGCTTTGGCAAATTTAAGTGAAAAGACAGCAAAAGAAAAACTCCGTCTGCTTTCACCAGTCACGTACATGCTCTCTTAGCTAAAGTCAATGAACGGTGAGAATGTCTAGTCTAAAAAACAAAACCAACTGTCTAAAAATTCTTTTCTAAGATCAAGTAAACTAAGAAGAACACAAGAACGAACATTTTTTTTCTGATAATTTTATTTTCACATTACTTTAACATTTTTGAAACTATTTAACAGTTATTTAAAAGACAGATATCATTTCTTTTGAAGAGAATACATTTGTCACATATTCCCTAAGAAATTCACAGAATGTAGTATGAATAGTAAACCAAAAAAATTCTGCCTTCAAACATCCGTGCTGACTCCAGTAAGCCCAAAGAAGTATAACAGAAGGACTCTCATGGCATTTCAGAGAGACATACAATCCTTCTTTCTTTCAGAATAATTTAAAAATTCGTCACAAACAGATCAAGTTTAAAAATGGAACACTTGTTATTTTCCTTGTATTTTCAGTCTAGACTAAAGTGGTCCCAGTCTAGAAAAGCACTACAGAATGCATCTAACTATAAACACCCAAGAAGTCCTTTGAAAGCCACTTCTGAGGTGATTTGCTAGAATGAAGTCAGATTGAGCAGTCTCCTTCTTTTCTTTATCTGTTGCCTGTATTTTTGCAATAAAGGTAACAGATTGTACAACAGAGAAACTCTGAGAACAGCTTGAGGAACTTCCAGAAAATAAACTCAGAAGAAAACTGTAGTTTAAAAGGGAATATTATGCCACTTGCTTATGGCTAGTTACCAGTCTCCTTTCTCTCAGCAAGTCGTTATTCTCAGAGTAACACGGCCAAAGCTCCCCAGGCTGGCAAGTGTCAGGGTAGGAACAATCGGAGTTTGCCATCCAAGGTGGCTGTGGTGAGCTGCAGTTCAAAAGAAAAGAACATATGGCTTTAATGAAGATCTTTCCAGTAAGCACAGTTTACTTTAGAGCAACAAACTGAATGAAGATCATTAAGATGATATTTAAATTACTTCTATGTTAAAAGGTCCAGGATTCATTTAAAAAAAAAAAACCCAGAGACTCCTCTCAACCAAGCTAATCTGAGAATTCCATTTCACTTAGACTTTTATTTTCTAACTATTTTCAAATTTGTGTCAACATCCGCTAACACATCAACAGTCTGTAAAACTGAAGCATATGTTAAAACCACATAGAAAGTCAAACAGACTTCACTGTGTATGACTCAAGAAGGGAATATGGAAGAAATAAGAACAAGCTGGAATAAATGAGGATGGAAAATACTGTGAATTAAATCAGGCATACCAACAAATACAGTTTTCTGATTTTTATTGGTGTAAAGTGTAGAGTAAGAATTTCCTTTGTAAGAAAGTATGCTGAAAAATTTTATGAAGAGGCAAGTCTTGAAGACGTGCATAAAGAGCCTTCAGTTGCATGAGCTTTCTTTCACCAGTGTCAGAAGATCTTAACTATAAAATGAGGCAACACTATTTTCTGCACTTACCCCCACAAACAAGCACTTGAAAACCTGCTGTATCTCAGAAAGGGATAATCTACAAATGACACCACTCATTAGTAATTAAAAATTCAAAGTGTTTATTCCTTGCATATTAGGATTTGCAGTTATTTCACACCAGTGATAAAAAATCTGAAGGGCTGGAACCAAACAGGCATCTCATGCCCTAACCAGTTCATTTGGTTAACTTTTTGCATCCTCATTTTTCTTGATCTGTTCTTTCTTTGACACTTTGTCTCATTTGCTTTCCTCCTTTGGAGAAACGAACTCTGTGTTCAATGAATTATGCTCTTGGGTTTGTATTCCCTCCTTCAATATCTCCAATGATTGATTCTAATTTCTCATAAGTGTTATCTCTCAAGACAGTGACTTATATTCTCTTATTTTCTTTTTTTCTTACTCTCACTTACGTAACCTGAAATAATTGTCCAATCTAATTTCTCCAACTCTACTTTTTACAGCTATCCAAGATTACTACATACTCCCAAAGACTTCTAATATGGTTTTTATCTACCTCTGCACCTTATTATTGTGTTGTTATTTAACCCCAGACAGCAACTAAGCACCCCACAGCTGCTTGCTTACTCACTCGCTCCACCCCAAGGGGGATAGGGCAGAGAATCAGAAGAATAAAAGTGAGAAAGTTTACGGGTTGAGATAAAGACCGTTTAATGGGACACAAAAGGAAGAAAATAACAATGATGTTAATGATAACAATAATGATGAAAGAGTTATAATATACAAAACAAGTGATGCACAACGGTAACCACTCGCTGACTGATGGCTAGACACTTTGCAAGCAGATGCACTAAGCCAGCTTTCCCCTCAGTTTATATACCCTGAGCATGATATCATATGGTATAGAATATCCCTTTGGCCAGTTTGAGTCATCTGTCCTGGCTGTGTCCCTCACAACTTCCTGTGCCCTTCCAGCCTTCTTGCTGGCAGAGCAGGAGAAGCTGAAAAATCCTTGACTTGGTATAAAAGCTGCTTAGCAAAAACTAAAACATCAGTGTGTTATCAACATTATTCTCATACTAAATCCAAAACACATCAGCTACTAGGAAGAAAATTAACTCTAAAAAACCAGGACATATTGGAAAGACAATGTATCTATAAAATGCCTAAGTAATGTGTCCTTTCTAAATTTCTGTAGCCATTTATCATGTGCGGGGGGAAAAAAATAATTATTTTATTAATTTATTATTATTTCATGTTATCAAAAGAAAACTGACCTAACCTGAGAAATCAGAGATTAATTCTATTCTATTACAGGAGATAATATAGAAATCTTATTTAGCTTTCAATTTAAAACAAAATAATTTTAAATAAACTCAAATTTTACAAGACCTAAGGATGTCATCTTGTCCATCATCCTGCTCCAGGTGCAACAGAAAACATTAGATAAGCTTAGCTATGGCTTTCTCTGGCTAAATCTTGAAAAATTTCAAGGAAATTCCACAAATTCCAGTGTTTAACTGCCTTCTTAGTGTCTTTCTATTTTTTTCCCTAATGTCCAACCTGAACCTCAAAAACTGCAATGTGTGGTCAATCCTCCTGTGATATCCTCTGACAGTACTGAAACACAGCTTGGCTTCCACCTGCTAAATGTATTCGCTACACTGCTATTACATTCTGCTTCCAGGGACCTTCTGTTTTCATTAACCATAAAAAATTATCTTTCTACTCCAACTAACCACCTCCATATTTTGGCAACATCAAACCAATCACTGAATGGTTGGCTGAACTAAAAACGCCCACCTTCTGGCTTTAAGATCTCTCCTTCTTGGTCATGTGCTCTAAACTGCTGTCCCTCAAGTCCTTCTCCTTCCTTTTCCCTCTCTTTTACTTTTTCCACCTGTTTTCCTTGGCAGTTGATAAAATGAGGTTGGCCTTTGGCTGCACCATTCTCCTGAGAAGTGTTACACTCAGTATCTTGCCATGAACAAAAGGAATATACCCTATATACAGAGCCAATAGTTTTTATTTAGCCCAACCAATGTTTTAAAAGCCTAACAAAAATAACCTAATTATTAGACAGTTAACACTCATAATACAAAAAATGCCTAATTATTTAAAAATATTTCATAAAAAATAGAGGGTTTGATGGGGTCAATTAGTCATTAGCATCCTGAGTTCTTTCAGTGTTAATGGTGATTTTCCTCCTTTGAATGAGTTTTTCTTGGGTTATACATTTAGACATTACATGGGTTAATGTAAACTAGCTCTGCTCTGGTTCAATGGACTGAAAGTCTGTTAGCATACTGAGTCCATTTTCTGGTTTGACTTTGTCAGAGACAAGCCTAAAATGCATCCTCACTAAGTATACAGCAAAGAGAAGTGAAGTGGGATAAGTAGGGACAACTGGGAGATTCAAAAGCAGATTTCTGATCCAAACTAAATTGCTAATACACACTTACAGGGAGCCCAGCTCAGCCTTCAGATGTTAGTATAAATTCCTATGCCTGACTGCTGAAAAAGCATATTCACTTATGTAAGTGGCATACTACATAGAACCACAGAATATGCCGAGTTGGAAGGGTCCCACAAGGATAATTGAGTCCAGCTTCTGGTCCTGCACTATCCCAAGAGTCACACCATGTGCCTGAGAGCATTGTCCAAATGCCCCTGGAACCCTGTCAGGCTGGCGCTGTGACCACTGCCCTGGGGAGCCTGTTCCAGCGCCCAGCCACGCTTTGGGGTGTGAACCTTTAGGAAACTTTTGCTAATATCCAGCCTAAACCTCCCCTGACACAACTTCAGGCCATTCCCTCGGGTCCTGTCTCTGGTCACCACAGAGAGATATCAATGCCTGCCCGCCCCCCCGCCTCCTGCTCATGAAGAAGTTGTAACTGAAATGTGGTCTCCCCTCAGTCTCCCCTTCTCTTCTTTTATGAAGGGACTGAAGATAAATTCACAACATCCATAACAATAGTTTTAGACTGTGTTATATTTCAGGCACTACAGAAATTTTGGTTAATAGTGTAATAGCAGTATAATAACAGTATAAAGCTAATTGCAATTTGTATTAACATAGATAATAAGAGCTACTAAAAATCTGGCCTGTAGGACCCTTTAAATTCCTGGTTTATCACGCTTAAGAGCTATTAAAATTTATTAATAATGTCCTCGACTATATTCAGAATCTATAGAAATCTCAATAAGATTTTTTTAAAAATATTTGACTTATGATGATATTACATCTCCAAATAATGAAAGTATGTTACTTCATTCAAACCCCTCCGCTCCCAAACGTGCTACTCCAAAACTGTTTTATATTAGATTTGAAATCTCTATAGTAGTTAAGTCAATATACTACTTAAGATTGAAAAAGAAAAAAACCCAAACAAACCAAACGCCCAAACTAATTATGTCTTACTATTACATATTCAAATCTTGGCATCAGTTCTGTGAATAATTTGACACCTATGTAAAGGTTTCCTATGGGACAAACACTAGAATATTATGGAATATTATGAAATTGTGGACTATTTTTTATATCAATGGATATATGAGCAAAGAAAAAACCTTCAAGCAGGGTGGGGAAGAAGATTGAAGTTCTGTGCATTTTAGAGCTTTTTACAAAAAATTCAAGCTTTAGAAAGTACCTATGACATTTGACTCCAGAATGGGGAGGAGAACAAGTTCTTGAACACAGCTCTCCTCTACTTCATGATCTGCACAACATAGAAAAGTTTATTGGATATTTAAGCTAAACCAGTGACATGCAGCGTTGGAAGGCTATCAGTTAACTAGCAGCATGATTTTCAAGACACTGTCTACTGCATTACCTTTTATATTAACATAGTATATATATTTTTCTAGAATTATCTTTGGTTGGAGGGAAATATGTTTCTGTAGTGATATCACACCAAAAAAAAACCCAAAAACCATGCTGCAAATTAGAGACCTGGATTTTTTTAAGCTACAAACACAAATGGTTGAATTTGTATAGAAATGCATCAAACTAATATTCTGTTTTAATATTTCACACGTGTATATATATATTTGTATAGAGGGCAGGCTTCAAGACATACTGTACTTCAGGAAATAACAAGAATCAAAGCAATTTCATCTGTTATCACATTACAGGTACATTAATATGTTTTTGCTTTCTTTTAGTTAGTATAAGTATGTGTAATATGCAAGTAGAGACACAAATTTTGAAAATGTCCACTAGCTGCACAGCAAAAAGTACCATCTTGCCAAAAGTCCAGTATCTAAGCAGAGCAGATGAGAATGTAGTTTTTAGGGGGTTAGTATTTTCAGCTTTCATTATTCAAACTTTTCTATGAAAATAAGAGGCCACAGGTAGAACCAATGCTCTTGAATTTTGCATTTGTTTCAGAACTAGCAACAAGCAAGAGCAACAGGAAAAGGAGGCATTATGGAATTGGATTTTACTACATTTTTCTTGTTCAGAAAGTAGGGTCCAAAGCAACGCAGAATTCATCACCTTTAATCCTGATGATCTATAGTGCATGAAGGCTTTACCAACTCTGATTTTGTGGTTTAAGCCAAGAACAGAAGACATGTAAGCAGCACTTTGGAAAGATTTGTTCTCTTGAAAGATGAGTGTTTAATTTGACAGCTGCACTCTTAAGCATTCAATCAGTTAGCTCAAAGCCACATGAGTTTTTTTGCAAACAGAAGACAGAAGTTTTTATTAAGATAGCTCTCCTACTGCAGAAATGAGAACTGAGGAGAAAATATAAAAAACAGGTTAAGAGCTTTTAGCCATAATTCCTTGAGGTGTATCATACACACATAACCATCTAGGGGCAAGTACCTGTAGCATCACTCGAGCTGACAACTTCAGTTTTTATAGTACTTGTATGCTACACATGTTCACATTTTTCCTCCCATTATGCATGGATAGGGTAGGTGGATTTTACTGTCTCTAATGCCTGTGTTTGATATGGTTTGCATATCAGAGATGGCTTGCCTATTCAGAGGGACTCAAGTTCAGGGGCCACCATGAATGAGACATTAAACAGCTGTTAAAGGACCCACTGGTGGTGTTTATATAGAGATGCTCTAGGTAGGCTTTTGGCCTTAAAGAGGAGAAAGTTTTTTCTAGAATTGATAGGAAGGATAATTGTATAGAAAGCCAAATTATTCAATAGATTGAAGTTGTAAGAGGCAAACAATGTCTCAAAGTTAGTAAGCTGCAGCTGTAGAGAGGCCAAGGATTAAAAACATTTTTCCAGACCACCTGTATGTGCAGAATGCAATCAGAAAAATTATGAAAAGGTAACAGATCCACCATATCCAGTATTTTCACTAGTCACATAAACAAATGAACAGATACATTTAAAGATAACTAGGTATAAAAATATTCTATTCTTCCCATACTGGACTGGAATTTCAGCCTCTTCAGGACTCATTATTGTTGAGGTTTATTAATTTGCCTCTCTTCTATGCAAAGCTTAAGTCCACTGCCAGCAAGGTGCAGTCTGTGTTCCCTATACACTTTGTAGCCTTGTACTGGAGTGCCTCCACTGATTATCCTTCTTCCACCAAATATTTCATAAGCCTATCAGATCACCCAGGGCCACCTTCCCTCAGTGCTGTCCACTCTGTTTTCCCATCATATTTCTTTGGTTTTAAAACCTTTTGACTTTCCTTATGACTCAGATTAAGTTTACCTCTTCTGGACAGATGTTCCTGGAGCCTCCTGGGAGGCTTCTCTAATGCATAATACTTTTAAATGCACTACCTACTTCAGCACCTACATTTCTTTGCTGTCAGCCTTTAATAAATATTATTTAAGTGTTCAGTAAAAGCAGAATTTTCATCTATTTAATTTAACATGACATTTTTATAGGCAAGTAAAACTAGTAACTCACAATAATTCTTTTGATGTGTCAAAATTACTTGATCAACTTGTTCTTGGATTCTTCATTACATTTATGTAAGATCCATTTCCAATTATGTTCACAAATCTGGAAATACTGAGTTTGGCTGGGGTTCTTTTTTGTCTTCTATCAATTCCTATGTACCCTAGTGTCCTGGGTTGCAGTGTATTCTATTACCATCCTCAGGAGCCGTTGA